>NW_027063507.1:0-33946 GCF_032884065.1 Artemia franciscana | reverse complement strand
GGTACATTTACAGAATGGTCAACGTGTTTATTTCACGGAAACCAACGTGCAACAAAGAGTCCTGAATCCACCGGATACAACATTAACAGCTTTTTTTTCGCTTTGCAAAAATGATTCTTTTGCGAAAAAACTGCTGTATACTGAAGTGCCTTCGTATTACACGTGGAATACTAAAAATAAAGTATTTGAACGTCGAAAACAGGGTAAGTCAGTCGACGGCCAACCTACCATCTTCAAAGATACCACGATAGGAAGACTCTACACCGTTCACCCCAATCAACATGAATGCTTCTTTCTACGCCTGCTTTTGGTGAATGTACCCGGTCCGACATCCTTTGAGTATTTGAGGACTGTAAATGGTACTATACATGACACTTACCGTAGTGCATGCCAAGCTCTGAATTATTGGAGAATGACCAACACTGGGATAACTGCATCAATGACGCGTGCGAAACGTCAACCTCAAGTCAAATTCGTGCATTGTTTGGCATCATTTTAACAACTTGCTCTCCATCAGCTCCTACAGAGTTATGGGAAAAATATAAGTCAAAAATGTCCGAAGATATACTTCATCGAAAACAGTTAGAGACGTCAGACATGACTTTTGATTTTACACCAGAAATTTATAACTACACTTTAGTTGTTATAGAAGATATTTGCATAAGTATGGCAAACAAACCTCTTCAGGGTTTGGGAATGCCTTCACCTAACCGTATCGCTGCTGTTTCGACATGTGTAGAATTGGATCGTGAACAAAGTTACAGTACGAGTGATCTATTGTCGTATGTACAAAATAACATTTCCAAGTTAACGTCGGAACAAAAAGACATTTATGATACGATAATGCATTGTGTCGATAACAACGTTGGAGAAATTTTCTTTTTGGATGCGCCAGGAGGTACTGGTAAAACGTTTGTGATAAAACTGATTCTGGCATCAATTCGATCTAAAAATGATATAGCGTTGGCAATTGCGTCGTCCGGAATAGCCGCAACATTGCTGCCTGGTGGAAGAACTGCTCATTCCGCTTTGAAATTGCCTCTGAACTTGCATTCTACAGAAACTCCCACGTGCAATATTTCCAAATCATCTGGGATGGGTAAAGTATTGCAGCAATGCAAACTTATTATTTGGGATGAGTGCACAATGGCACACAAAAAATCGCTCGAGGCTCTGGATCAATGCTTGAAAGATTTAAGAGGGAATTCGAAACCCTTTGGCAGCACATTAATATTGCTTGCAGGAGATTTCAGGCAAACATTACCTATAATACCTAGATCAACTCCTGCAGACGAAATGAATGCTTGCCTGAAAAATTCTAATTTATGGGCACACGTAAAAACATTAAAATTAACTACAAATATGCGTGTCCGATTGCAAAACGATGACTCTGGTCAAACATTTTCAGATCAATTGCTAGCAATGGGAAACGGAAAGCTCCCAGTAGACTCAATTTCAGGACGTATACAACTACCTGCTGATTTCTGTAATTTAGTGACGTCCAAAAATGAATTGATTGAAAATATATTTCCGAATATTCTAAAAAATTATAAAAATAATAAATGGCTAAGTGAAAGAGCGATTCTCGCACCCAAGAATATAGACGTCCACGAAATCAACAATATTGTTTTGACCAAGATTCAAGACCAGGCAGTCCTTTACAAGTCAGTCGACACAGTTTTGGAACCAAATGAAGCGGTTAATTATCCATCTGAATTTTTAAATTCCATAGATCTTTCAGGGTTTCCACCACACGTGCTACAACTAAAAATAGGCGTACCAATAATATTGTTACGTAACATAAACCCACCAAAGCTTTGCAATGGCACTCGACTTGCCGTAAAAAAAACAATGGAAAACCTAATAGAGGCCACAATCCTGACAGGGCCTTTTGAGGGTGAGGCTGTTCTTATTCCTCGCATTCCCATGATTCCAACAGATCTGCCTTTTCAATTTAAAAGATTGCAATTCCCAATTCGATTAGCATTTGCAATCACCATTAACAAAGCTCAAGGTCAATCATTAGAAAAATGTGGTATTGATCTTAATACTGATTGTTTTTCCCATGGACAATTGTACGTTGCATGTTCGAGGGTCGGTAAACCTGACAATCTATTTATATGCAGCTATATATATAAAAATAAGTTGTCTGTCTGTGGATGTGTGGATGGATGTGTGGATGGATGTGTCAGGTGACGTCATGTTTCGGCTGACGTCATGAAATTAGTTGCCGTCATTTTTGCTTTGAAGGTGACGTCATTCAAGTTATATAAGACATATGTTCGCCGTCATGTTTTGGCTGACGTCATGAAATTAGCTGCCATCATTTTTGCTTTGAAGGCATCATTTTTGCTTTGAAGGCGTGACGTCATTCAAGTTATATAAGACGGATGTTCGTGTAGAATTCTATTAATGCTTAAGTTTATAATGACTGATGAAGATGCTCAAAGAGTCTATGCCAGAAAACTTGCTGGTGATAGAGAAAGTCAGAAAAGAAAGCGTGCCGAGGAACTACCAGAGCAACGCGAAAGCAGACTTGCTGCTAAAAGAGAAAGTGAAAAAAGAAAGCATGCCGAGGAACTACCAGAGCAACGCAGAAGCAGACTTGCTGCTAAAAGAGAATGTGAAAAAAGAAAGCATGCCGAGGAACTACCAGAGCAACGCAGAAGCAGACTTGCTGCTAAAAGAGAATGTGAAAAAAGAAAGCATGCCGAGGAACTACCAGAGCAACGCAGAAGCAGACTTGCTGCTAAAAGAGAATGTGAAAAAAGAAAGCATGCCGAGGAACTACCAGAGCAACGCAGAAGCAGACTTGCTGCTAAAAGAGAATGTGAAAAAAGAAAGCATGCCGAGGAACTACCAGAGCAACGCAGAAGCAGACTTGCTGCTAAAAGAGAATGTGAAAAAAGAAAGCATGCCGAGGAACTACCAGAGCAACGCGAAAGCAGACTTGCTGCTAAAAGAGAAAGTGAAAAAAGAAAGCATGCCGAGGAACTACCAGAGCAACGCAGAAGCAGACTTGCTGCTAAAACAGAATGTGAAAAAAGAAGGCGGGCCGAGGAATTACAAGAACAGCAAGAAATCAGGCTTGCTGCTGATAGAGAAAGTAAGAAAAGAAAGCGTGCCGAGGAATCAAAAGACCAGCAGGAAATCAGGCTTGCTGCTGATAGAGAAAGTAAGAAAAGAAAGCGTGCCGAGGAATCAGAGCAATCTGAAAGTTATCGCCTGGCATTCAGGTACAACCCAGTCGATGATTATAGCTTGAGTAGCTGTGTTCAAATCGGGACAATGTCCAAAATTTGTCCCTATTGCAAGGCCTTGAAATTCAATGGTGAAACAATGGGAATGTGTTGCGCCTCAGGAAAAGTTAAACTTCCTCTATTGGCTGCACCACCAGAGCCATTGAAGACTTTCCTTACTGGAACTACGTCAGAATCTAAGCGTTTTTTGTCAAAAATCAGACAATACAACTCATGTTTCCAAATGACGTCGTTTGGAGCCCAAATCGAAAATCCAGATCAATTTATGTCTACTTTTAAAGTAAAAGGGCAAATTTATCATAAAGCAGGGTCCCTTCTACCATTATTAGGCGAGAATCATAAATTTTTACAATTGTACTTCATCAGTGATAGAAATTCTGAATTGAATGCACGTTGCGAAATTTCTCCCAACGTTGAAAGGACAATCGTTTCCCAATTGCAACATCTTTTCCACGAAAATAATAATTTAGTGCGTCTGTTCAAAACAGCCATCGATTTGATGCCTACTGATACTCATAAAATTGTTATTTCCGCTGACAAAACGCCTCCTGGCCAACATGTGCGTAGATACAATGCTCCGACTATCGACGAAGTGGCAATCGTTATGGTCGGTGATCAGTTTTTACCTCGAGATATTATTCTACATAAGCGAAACGCCCAGTTGTTAAGAATTGCTGAAACTCATCGATGCTACGATGCCCTACAATATCCTATCATTTTTTGGGATGGAGCCGACGGCTATCACTTTAATATTAAATTGATGAATCCAGCCACTAACAAAGAAATGAATAAGAAATGCAGTGCAATGCATTATTATTCCTATAGACTAATGATTCGGCAGGATGAAGAAAATTATATTTTAAAATGCCGTGAATTGTTTCACCAATTTGTCGTGGATATGTATGCAAAAATTGAATCAGAACGTTTGCTATATATCCGCCTGAATCAGACCAAGCTCCGCTCTGAACAATACATTCATTTGCGAGATGCAGTTATAAATGACGGTAATACCACAAACGTTGGAAGATTAACAATTTTACCTTCGTCATATGCTGGCAGTCCACGTCATATGCATGAATATGCTCAAGATGCTATTGCGTATGTTCGTCTCTATGGTCGTCCAGATTTATTTATTACATTTACATGTAATCAATCTTGGGACGAGATACTGCAGCTTTTACTTCAAGGACAATCGGCGGTTCATAGGCATGACATTACGGCACGTGTCTTCCGGCAAAAGTTGAAATCACTGATAAACTACCTTGTAAAACATGAAGTGTTTGGGTCAGTGCGATGCTGGATGTACTCAGTGGAATGGCAAAAACGAGGTTTGCCACACGCACATATACTAATCTGGCTACATAAAAAAATTACTTCAAACGAAATTGATGATGTGATTTCCGCTGAAATACCTGATAAAAATGTCGATAAGGGGTTACATGATATTATTGTAAAAAATATGATACATGGACCTTGCGGTGCACTGAACGAAAATTCACCATGCATGGCCAAAGGAAGGTGCACAAAGCAATATCCTCGACTTTTAGTACCCACAACAATTACTGGCAATGATGGTTACCCACAATATAGAAGAAGATCTACTGAAGATGGCGGTAAAACAGCAATAATAAAGAAGCGTAACGGTACCACCATCGAAGTAGATAACCAGTGGGTTGTTCCATATTCCCCTTTATTATCCAAAACATTTAATGCACATATAAACGTTGAATACTGTAACTCCGTAAAGGCAATAAAATATATATGTAAATACGTCAACAAAGGCAGTGACATGGCAGTTTTTGGCTTGCAGTCCGAAATCAAAGATTTCGATGAAATCGTAGAATATCAGGCTGGAAGATACATAAGCAGTAATGAAGCTGTTTGGCGAATTCTTTCATTTCCGATACATGAACGTAGTCCAGCTGTTGTTCACTTAGCGGTACATTTACAGAATGGTCAACGTGTTTATTTCACGGAAACCAACGTGCAACAAAGAGTCCTGAATCCACCGGATACAACATTAACAGCTTTTTTTTCGCTTTGCAAAAATGATTCTTTTGCGAAAAAACTGCTGTATACTGAAGTGCCTTCGTATTACACGTGGAATACTAAAAATAAAGTATTTGAACGTCGAAAACAGGGTAAGTCAGTCGACGGCCAACCTACCATCTTCAAAGATACCACGATAGGAAGACTCTACACCGTTCACCCCAATCAACATGAATGCTTCTTTCTACGCCTGCTTTTGGTGAATGTACCCGGTCCGACATCCTTTGAGTATTTGAGGACTGTAAATGGTACTATACATGACACTTACCGTAGTGCATGCCAAGCTCTGAATTTATTGGAGAATGACCAACACTGGGATAACTGCATCAATGACGCGTGCGAAACGTCAACCCCAAGTCAAATTCGTGCATTGTTTGGCATCATTTTAACAACTTGCTCTCCATCAGCTCCTACAGAGTTATGGGAAAAATATAAGTCAAAAATGTCCGAAGATATACTTCATCGAAAACAGTTAGAGACGTCAGACATGACTTTTGATTTTACACCAGAAATTTATAACTACACTTTAGTTGTTATAGAAGATATTTGCATAAGTATGGCAAACAAACCTCTTCAGGGTTTGGGAATGCCTTCACCTAACCGTATCGCTGCTGTTTCGACATGTGTAGAATTGGATCGTGAACAAAGTTACAGTACGAGTGATCTATTGTCGTATGTACAAAATAACATTTCCAAGTTAACGTCGGAACAAAAAGACATTTATGATACGATAATGCATTGTGTCGATAACAACGTTGGAGAAATTTTCTTTTTGGATGCGCCAGGAGGTACTGGTAAAACGTTTGTGATAAAACTGATTCTGGCATCAATTCGATCTAAAAATGATATAGCGTTGGCAATTGCGTCGTCCGGAATAGCCGCAACATTGCTGCCTGGTGGAAGAACTGCTCATTCCGCTTTGAAATTGCCTCTGAACTTGCATTCTACAGAAACTCCCACGTGCAATATTTCCAAATCATCTGGGATGGGTAAAGTATTGCAGCAATGCAAACTTATTATTTGGGATGAGTGCACAATGGCACACAAAAAATCGCTCGAGGCTCTGGATCAATGCTTGAAAGATTTAAGAGGGAATTCGAAACCCTTTGGCAGCACATTAATATTGCTTGCAGGAGATTTCAGGCAAACATTACCTATAATACCTAGATCAACTCCTGCAGACGAAATGAATGCTTGCCTGAAAAATTCTAATTTATGGGCACACGTAAAAACATTAAAATTAACTACAAATATGCGTGTCCGATTGCAAAACGATGACTCTGGTCAAACATTTTCAGATCAATTGCTAGCAATGGGAAACGGAAAGCTCCCAGTAGACTCAATTTCAGGACGTATACAACTACCTGCTGATTTCTGTAATTTAGTGACGTCCAAAAATGAATTGATTGAAAATATATTTCCGAATATTCTAAAAAATTATAAAAATAATAAATGGCTAAGTGAAAGAGCGATTCTCGCACCCAAGAATATAGACGTCCACGAAATCAACAATATTGTTTTGACCAAGATTCAAGACCAGGCAGTCCTTTACAAGTCAGTCGACACAGTTTTGGAACCAAATGAAGCGGTTAATTATCCATCTGAATTTTTAAATTCCATAGATCTTTCAGGGTTTCCACCACACGTGCTACAACTAAAAATAGGCGTACCAATAATATTGTTACGTAACATAAACCCACCAAAGCTTTGCAATGGCACTCGACTTGCCGTAAAAAAAAACAATGGAAAACCTAATAGAGGCCACAATCCTGACAGGGCCTTTTGAGGGTGAGGCTGTTCTTATTCCTCGCATTCCCATGATTCCAACAGATCTGCCTTTTCAATTTAAAAGATTGCAATTCCCAATTCGATTAGCATTTGCAATCACCATTAACAAAGCTCAAGGTCAATCATTAGAAAAATGTGGTATTGATCTTAATACTGATTGTTTTTCCCATGGACAATTGTACGTTGCATGTTCGAGGGTCGGTAAACCTGACAATCTATTTATATGCAGCGAGAATTGGACAGCGAAGAATGTTGTATATTCTCAAGTTTTACGAAGTTAGTTGTATTTCGGAACAGACTGTTGTATATTCACAAGTTTTACGTAGTTAATTTGTATTGTATCTATCTATCTATCTATCTATATAAAAACGAGTTGTGTGTATGCATGTTTGTTTGTTTGTAAAAAGAACGTTTGCATATGACGTCATTATTAGTACATACGGCTTTGTATATGGACAGACAATGGGAAAGCCAAGAATGTTGTATATTCGCAATTTTTACGTAGTTTGAAACACATATATAAATCTATCTATATTCACAGGTGGGACACAGGGACACAACTACAATGGCGCGTAACTAATATGGCGCGTAACTAATATGGCGCGTAACGACTTACGCGCGCGGGGGGGCTTGGGGGGGGGCGCGAAGCGCCCCCACCAACTAGGTGTTGGGGTGGCGCGAAGCGCCACCCCAACAGCTAGTATATATATATATATATCTATATATATAAAAATAAGTTGTCTGTCTGTGGATCTGTGGATCAGGTGACGTCATGTTTCTGTGTCGGCTGACGTCATGAAGTTAGTTGTCGTCATTTTTGCTTTGACGATGCTTAGTATATTGTAAAACACATTAATTTGGTTAATAATATACCATTTAAAACCCCAAAATGAACATGCTGGAGTAGTCACTCGGTGAGAGAGGGTGTCAGAACGGAGAATGAAGGTCCCAGGTTCAAATCCTGGTTAGGCTAAAAAAGGTAAAAAACTAAAAACTAAAAAAAAACTGAAAAAACTAAAAAAAGGCAAAAACTACAAAAAAAACTAATAAAAAAAATAAAAAAGCTAAAAAACTAAAAAAACTAAAAAAACTAAAAACTAAAAAAAACTTAAAAAAAAGGAAAAAACTGAAAAATAGAAGAGAAAAAGAAAACTAATAAAATTAAGAATAAAAATAAAAAAAATAAAAAAGATAAAAACTAAAAAAAAAGTAAAAAGAAAAACGAAAAAAAACTAAAAAAGCTAAAAAAAAAGGTAAAAACCAATAAAAAACTAAAAAGAAAATAAGGAAAAAAACTGAAAAAAAATTTCATCTAAAAAACTAAAAAAACTAAAAAAGGTAAAAACTAAAAGAACTAAAAAAGAAAAAAAAACTAAAAAAAGGAAAAAACTGAAAAATAAAGGAGAAAAAGAAAACTAAAAAAAATTAAATAAAAATAAAAAAACTAAAAAGATAAAAACTTCAAAAAAAACTAAAAAGAAAAAAACTAAAAAACCTAAAAAAAGGTCAAAACCAATAAAAAAAAACTAAAAGGGGAACACTGGGACACAAATGACGACCGGGATACTGGGAATATAAATGACGACCGGGACACAGGGAATGTTCAATTAGCAATCACCATCAACAAAGCTCAAGGGCAATCATTAGAATCATGAGGTATAGATCTGAATATGGATTGTTTTTCCCATGGACAATTATATGTTGCATGTTCAAGAGTCGGTAAACCTGACAATCTAAATAAATGATGACACTCAAAGAGAAAGCGACCGGGACAAAAGGAATGTTCGATTAGCAATCAACAAAGCACCGGGACACAGGGAGTATAAATGACGACGACCGGGACACAGGGACATAACTACAGAGGGGACGCCGGGGTGCACAGGGGGATATATAAATGACGATGGCGACTCAGGGAATGGTCGATTAGCAATCACCATCAACAAAGCTCAAGGGCAATCATTAGAATCATGAGGTATAGATCTGAATACGGATTGTTTTCCCATGGACCATTATATGTTGCATGTTCAAGAGTCGGTAAACCTGACAATCTATTTATATGCACAGACAATGGGACAGCAAAGAATGTTGTATATTCGCAAGTTTTACGTAGTTAAAAACATATATATATATATATATATATATATATATATATATATATATATATATATATATATATATATATATATATATATATATATATATATATATATATCTATCTATATTCACAGGTGGGACATAGGGACACAACTACAATGGCGCGTAACTAATATGGCGCGTAACGACTTACGCGCGCGGGGGGGCTTGGGGGGGGGGGGCGCGAAGCGCCCCCACCAACTAGGTGTTGGGGTGGCGCGGTTTTTAACTACGTAAAACATGCGAATATACAACATTCTTCGCTGTCCCATTGTCTGTGCATATAAATAGATTGTCAGGTTTACTGACTCTTGAACATGCAACATATAATTGTCCATGGGAAAAACAATCCGTATTCAGATCTATACCTCATTATTCTAATGATGTGTCCCTGTGTCCCGGTCGTCATTTATATTCCCTGTGTCCCGGTCGTCATTTGTGTCCCGGTGTCCCAGTTTGTAATTTCTCTTTGAGTGTCCCGGTCGTCATTTATATTCCCTGTGTCCCGGTCGTCATTTGTGTCCCGGTGTCTATATATCCGGCCTGTGCCCCCGGCATCCCCGTTGTAGTTGTGTCCCTGTGTCCCGGTCGTCATTTATATTCCCTGTGTCCCGGTCGTGATTTGTGTCCGGGTGTCCCAGTCTGTAATTTCTCTTTGAGGTTCCCGGTCGTCACTTATATTCCCTCTGTCTCGGTCGTCATTTGTGTCCCGGTCTGTAATTTCTCTTTGAGTGTTTTTTCTTTTTAGTTTTTTTTTAGTTTTTTACCTTTTTTCTTTTTTCAGTTTTCTTTTTCTTCTTTATTTTTCAGCGTCACTATGAAGTACATATCGACGAACCTTTGTTTTTTTAACGTAAATCTGGTAGGCATTGATGACCTTATCCAAGTCAAAATCCCAAACCCAATCATCATCGCTATCATTTTCAGTTTTGATATGTTTTGACTCTCGCTGTCCAGGTGGATTTTCATCTAACTGCGCGGTTTTGCATTCTTTAGCCGCAAGCCTGTTTTCTTGCTGTTCTTGTGATTCCCCGGCACGCTTTCTTTTCTTACTTTCTCTATCAGCTGCAAGCCTGTTTTCTTGCTGTTCTTGTGATTCCTCGGAACGCTTTCTTTTCTTACTTTCTCTATCAGCAGCAAGTTTTTTGGCATAAACTCTTTGAGCAGCTTCCTCAGCTGTTGCCATTGTAGGTTCTTCAGTCATTTTACAATTAAACATTTTTCCGTGAACAAATGTCTCAAATACCGTTAATGACGTCACCGTCATAGCAAAAATGACGACAACTAATTTCATGACGTCAGCCGACACAGAAACATGACGTCACCTGATCCACAGATCCACAGACAGACAACTTATTTTTATATAGATAGATATATATCTATATTCACAGGTGGGACACAGGGACACAACTTCACTGGTGCGCGTAACTAATATGGCAACTTACACACGCGGGGGGGGCTTGGGGGCACGAAGTGCTCCCACCAACTAAGTATAGGGGTGGCACGAAGTTACCCCAACATAATGACTGATGTCATTATAAGGATTAAGCATTTTTCCGTCATGAAATTGTTTGTCGACTCACGTCATGGTTGTCGACTGATGAAACTACAGACGTATATAAATGCTACAATGCTGAAACTACAGGATATATAAATGACAACCTGGACACAGGGAATGTTTGATTAGCAATCACCATCAACAAAGCTCAAGGGCATTAAAATAATGAGGTATAGATCTGAATGCAGATTGTTTTTCCCATCGAGAACCGGGTCACAAATGACTGGACGCAAACGAGGACGCCAGGGGGCACAGGGTAATATATAAATGACGACGGGGACGCAGGGAATGTTCGATTAGCAATCACCATCAACAAAGCTCAAGGACAATCATTAGAATAATGAAGTATAGATCTGAATACGGATTGTTTTCCCATGGACAATTATATGTTGCAAGTTCAAGAGTAGGTAAACCTGATAATCCATTTATATGCACACAGAATGGGACTCAAATGCACAGACAATGGACCAATTCAAAAACGAATGTATATACAGACCGGGAAACAGGGAATATAAATGACGACCGGGACACTCAAAGAGAAATTAGACTGGGACCCTGGGATACAAATGACGACTGGGACGTGTGTGTCGACTGACGTCATGTTTGTGTGTCGATTGACGTCATGTTTGTCGACTATAAATGACAACTGGGACACAGGGACACAACTACAACGGGGACGCCGGGGGGCACAGATGGGATATATAAATGACGATGGGGACAGTCAACTACTAGTTACAACTACTAGTTTTTCGTTGGGAGTAGGGGATGAGGAGAGGGGATTATTTGAGGGGAACTTTCCATGGAGAAATTTATCATGGGGGAAGAGAATTTCCGTGAAGGGGCGCAGGATTTTCTAGTATTTACAAAAAAAAACGTGAAAAAGTTTATTTTTTAACCTGAAAGTAAGCAGCAGCATTAAAAACGAAACAAAATTATTTCGCATGTGAGGTCTTCACCTCCTCATAATGCGTCGCTCTTTACGCTAAAGCATTTTTAATAATTTCAAGGATTTATTCTACGGCAATTGTGATTCAGGGGGTCATTCATAAGGAATTAGGACAAAATTTAAGCTTTAGTCTAAAGAGCGAGGCATTGACGAGGGGGCGAACTCCCTCATATACGTAGTAAAAACATACGAATATAGAAGTTCGTTACGAAAGTTAATTCGGAAGTTACATATATTTTACTTATAAAAACGTTCGTAAAAATTAAAAGTTCTAGTTGCACTTTTAAGTTACCAAAAAATTGGAGGGTAAGTAGGCCTCCTTCCCCTGCTCCTTTTTTCTAAAAATTGTCCGATCAAAATAATGTTAAAGCCATTTAGCCAAAAAAATTAATTAATATGCAAATTTCCAAATATGCAATAGCAAAACTCAAAACATGCATTAATTCAAAAACGTTCAGAAATTAAAAAGAAAACAAGTTTTTTTTACTGAAAGTAAGAAGTGACTTTAAAACATAAAATGAACAGAAATTACTCTGTGTATGAAAGGGGCTTTTCCCTCCTCAACACCCCGCTCTTTAAGCTATAGTTTTTTACTGTTTAAAAAAAGAGAGTTGAGAGAAAGGGTCAAACTTCACCGTACAGAGTGGGTTGAAGGGAATAGCCCCTTTTATATACGGAGTAATTTCTGTTCGTTTCAGGTTTTAAGTTGCTCCTTACATTCAGTTAGAAAAACTTTTGACTTTTAAATGTTTTTTATTTCAATTAATAGTAAGGAGTGATCTCTAGCCCATATAATACGTTTCTTTACTTTAAACAGTAACTTTGATAAAAAGTGATTATTATAGGAAATGGAAAATAATTATAATGTATGAGCATAATTCTGTTCTTTAAATTGAAATAGGTATACTTAGCTATCAAATAAACTGCAAAAATATCTATTGTGTCTCATCACCAGTTTCAAATTTTTAATTGAAACTAAAGAAATACATCAACAATTTAAAAGAAGTTTTAATTTGTATCAGGCTAAATAAACATAATAAAGATATTTTACTTGAAAATTATTGCACAAGAAAAGTTATAATGATCTCAAGCGAATTTTACAAAAATGAAACAGAAAAAGAAAATGCTGTAGAAAAATGCAAAAAATGCTATGAAAAAAAAAAAGTAAAAAAAAAAAACACCCACAAAAACGAAGCAAAACAAATTAAAATAGAAATAGAAAAAAATCTTTTTAGTACTACACTGATTAAAATTATGGACTTCGTTCAGTATTTGGACCACATATTTTGTTGCAGTATAGTAGCTAGTAGTTGTTGCTTAATAGCTATTAGTGATTACTTCGAACAATGGGATGGAACTGGAACAAGTTTGTTAAACACAGGATTTGTTATCATTACAGAAATGACCAATATTTGTGTCAAACTGTTTCAAGAATGGAAAGAAAAAAGAAAGAAAGTCTTACACAATGCCGCAGCGAACGGTAATTTAGATATGTGTCAACGGCTGATTTCCAGGGGTGTTAGTGTAAATGCCTTAAATTCAGAGGGAACAACAGCAATATACTACGCTGTAATTTCGCATGAATTAGATGTGACTAGGTATCTATTAGAGAATGGAGCAAATCCAAATGCAAAATGCGGTGAAACAATCTTACAGAAAGCTGCTCTCGTGGGCTGTTTGAACATTTGTCGACTACTAGTTGCCAAGGGTGCCTGTATAGATGCCTTAAATGAGAGAAATGAAACAGCCTTATATTATGGTGTTGTTTCAAATAGTTTAGATGTGACTACGTATCTATTAGAGAATGGAGCCAACACAAATCTAAACAAATTTAATCATAAAACACTCTTACATTCTGCTGCAGAGTTTGCCAGCTTAAAAATTTGTCAACTACTAGTTACCAAAGGTACCACCATAGATGCCTTAGATATGTGGAATAGAACACCATTATATTACTCAACAGTTAAGGAGAAATTTGATGTGACTAAATATCTATTAGAGAATGGAGCCAACCCAAATGCAGAGTTTGAATCTCCATATGGAGATTCAATGGATATGGATTTTATATATATGGATTGTCAGGGAAAATTGTCATTGAAATACAGGGAAAAGATTTTACATGTTGCTGCTAGGCAAGGCAATTTGGACATATTTAAACTACTAATTTCAAAGGGAGCCGACATGAATTGTCTGACCTCAAAAGATGAGACACCATTGATGATTGCTTTGGAATACAGCCTTTTATCCAGAAATCATCTTCAAAACTATTTATTCATAACTGAGTATATTTTGAAAAATATGCCAGTTTATAATGCTAAATTGAAAAGAAATGTCAAAGATAAATATAAGAAAATATTCAAGCAAGCTGTTGCTTCAAAACATGTTTTAAAAAAATTAGAACCATGGCTACGTAAAATGTGTAAACTTGCTTCTGAAAAGTCTGATGACTCACTTAAATCATTATGCCAGGATGTAATTTGGAAAAACATAGATATTACAAAAATAAGTGACATCATCAATGGGTTAAATATACCAGAATGCTTGAGAAGATACATAATCTATGCGGAGGAATTAAGATATTTTGTTGAAGTAACAATTTATTGAAGGAAAACTTTCGGGTTTCTGTTTTAAGGTTTTCGAATTACTTTAATCCATTGTCAAAATATATTGAAACATTTGTACCAGTTTTAATTACCAGCTTTTACATTTTCAACAAGTTAATAAAATTGGAAGAGCCTCAATTTTTTTGAATTCTTGTTATTAAAAAAAAAGTATTATTGAATACGTGATTAAGATTGAATGGCAAAGAAAATGAAAAAGAACTGAAACCTCTTTTTTAGTTTTTTTTTTTTAAATGATTGCCATTGTGCTTAGCTTTTCCTTTTTTTCCTTTTTATTTTTTCCTTTTTTTAGTTTTATTCATATTTTAGTTTTTCTTTTTTTAGTTTTTTTTTCTTTTTTTTCTTTTTTAGTTTTTTTATTTTTTATTTTGTCTTTTTTAGTTTTTTCTTTTTTTTCTTTCTTTTTCTTTAGTTTTTGTCTTTTTTTATCCATTTTTTTTATTTTTTAGTTTTTTAGTTTTTTCTTTTTTAGTTTTTTTTCTTTTTAGTTTTTCTTTTTTTTTAATTTTCTTCTTTTTAGTGTTTTGATTTTTTAGTCTTTTTTAGTTTTTCTTTTTTTGTTTTTTTTTGTTTTTATAGATTTTTGATGTTTTTCAGTTTTTATTTTTAATTTTTTTATTTTCTTCTTTTTTTAATTTGTATACTTTTTTAGTTTTTTACTTTTTTTAGTTTTTTAGTTTTTATGGTTTTTTTCTTTTTAGCTTTTTAGTTTTTTCTCCTTTCTTGTTTTTTTAGTTTTCAGTTTTTTCCTTTTGTTTTTCTTTTTTTAGTTTCTTATTTTTTCTTTTTTTTTCTTTTTTGGCTTTTTCTTTTATTCTTTTTTTTTCTTTTTTAGTTCTTTTTCTTTTTTAGTCTTTCTTCATTATACTTTTTTCTTTTTTAGCTTTTTCAGTTTTTTTGGTTTTTTTTCTTTTTATTTTTTATTAGTTTCTAAATTTTTTAGTTATCTTTTTTTAGTTTTTCTGTTTTTCTTTTTTTAGTTTTTTCTGTTTTTAAGTTTTTTCTTTTTTAGTTTTTTACCTTTTTTTATATTTTTTCTTAGTTTTTTTATGGCACTTGGTATTAACCAAGTGACATATAGCAATCGCCAATTCTGTCAGCCTGTCTGTCTGTCGGTCCCGGTTTTGCTACTTTAGGCACTTCCAGGTAAGCTAGGACGATGAAATTTGGCAGGCGTATCAGGGACGGGACTTGCTTAAATTAGAAATAGTTGTTTTCCCAATTTGACCATCTGGGGGGAGTGGGGGGCCGGTTGATTCGGAAAAAATAGAAAAAATGAAGTATTTTTAACTTATGAATGGGTGATGGGATCTTAATGAAATTTGATGTTTGGAATGATATTGTGTCTCAGAGCTCTTATCTTAAACCCGACCAGATCTGGTGACATTGGGGGGGAGTTAGAGGGGGAGAAATCTAAAATCTTGGAAAACACTTAGAGTGGAGGGATCGGGATGAAACTTGGTGGAAAAAATAATCACGAGTCTTGGATACATGATTGACATAGCCGAAACGGATCCGTTCTCTTTGGGGTAGTTGGGGGAGGGGTCAATTCTGAAAAATTAGAAAAAATGAGGTATTTTTAACTTACGAACGGGTTATCGGATCTCAATGAAATTTGATATTTAGAAGGATATTGTGTCTCAAAGCTCTTATTTTAAATCCTGACTGGATCTGGTGACGTTGGGGGAAGTTTGGGGTGGGGAACCTAAAATCATGGAAAACGCTTAGATTGGAGGGATGTGGATGAAACTTGGTGGGAAAAATTAGAAGATGTCTTACATACGTGATTTACATAATTGGAACGGATCCGATCTATTGGGGGGGGGGTTAATTCTGAAAAATAAGAAAAAATGACGTATTTTTAACTAACGAAGGAGTGATCAGATCTTCATGATCCGAAAGACCTCTTATTTTAAATATCAACCGGATCAAGCGTAAATGGGGGGGGGGCAGTTGGGAGGGGGACCGGAAATCTTAGAAGATACTTAAAGCGGTGAGACCAGGATGAAACTGGATGGGAAGAATAAAAACCTGTCTAAGATACGTGACTGACATGACCGGACCGGATCTGCTCTCTTTGGTGGAATTGGAGGGGGGGGGTAATTTTGAAAATTAAGGTATTTGTGACTTACGAAAGGGTGACCAGATCTTAATGAAATTTGATATTTAGAAGGATCTTGTGCTTTAAAGTTCTTATTATAAATTCCGACCAGATCCTTTGACGGGGAGTTGGAGGGGGAAACTGGAATTCTTGGGAAACGTGAAAATTGGGGTTGGAGGGGGAAACTGGAATTCTTGGAAAACGTGAAAATTGGGGTATTTTTATCTTACGAATAGATGATCGGATCTTAATGAAATTTGATTTTTAGAATAAATTCATATCTAAGATATTTTTTTTTCTTGGAAAAACACTTGGAGTGCAGCGATCGGGATGAAGATTGGTGGATAGAATAAACAAATGTCCTTGATACGTGATTGACAGAATCGTACTGGATTCACTCTCCTTGGGAGAGTTGGGGGGAGGGGTTCATTGATTTGGCGAGTTTGGTGCTTCTGGACGTGGTAGGACGATGAAAATTGATTGGCGTGTCAGGGAGCTGCACAGTTTGACTTGATAAAGTCGTTTTCCCAGATTCTACCATCTGGGGGGCTAAAGGGAGAGAAAAATTAGAAAAAATTAGGTATTTATAACTTACGAGAGGGTGATCGGATCTTAATGAATTTTGATATTTAGAAGGAAATCGTGACTCAGAGCTCTTATTTTAAATCCTGATCGGCATTAAGCCTCTTATTTTCCTTTTTAAATCAATCTATTGATTCATAGAATTTTATTAGAGCTCATACCATATGATTTCTTCGCTCTTAGCTCTTCTCGCCTCGTCACAAGTGCCATATGAGCTCTTAGCTCTTGTTCTTATTATTTTTTCTTCATTTAGTTTTTTCTTTTTTTAATTTTTTGGCTTAGTTTTTTATTTTCTTTTAGTTTTTCAGCTTTTTTCATCTATTCTATATCTTATATATATAAAAATAAGTTGTCTGTCTGTGTGTCTGTCTGTCAGGTGACGTCATGTTTCTGTGTCGACTGACGTCGTGGAGTTAGTTGTCGTCATTTTTGCTATGACGGTGACGTCATTAACGGTATTTAAGACATTTGTTCACGGAAAAATGTTTAATTGTAAAATGACTGAAGAACCTACAATGGCAACAGCCGAGGAAGCTGCTCAAAGAGTTTATGCCAAAAAACTTGCTACTGATAGAGAAAGTAAGAAAAGAAACCGTTCCGAGGAATCACAAGAACAGCAAGAAAACAGGCTTGCAGCTGATAGAGAAAGTAAGAAAAGAAAGCGTGCCGGGGAATCACAAGAACAGCAAGAAAACAGGCTTGCGGCTAAAGAACGCAAAACCGCGCAGTTAGATGAAAATCCACCTGGACAGCGAGAGTCAAAACATATCAAAACTGAAAATGATAGCGATGATGATTGGGTTTGGGATTTCGACTTGGATAAGGTCATCAATGCCTACCAGATTTAAGTTAAAAAAAACAAAGGTTCATTGATATGTACTTCATAGTGACGCTGAAAAATAAAGAAGAAAAAGAAAACTGAAAAAAGAAAAAAGGTAAAAAACTAAAAAAAGACTAAAAAGAAAAAACACTCAAAGAGAAATTACAGACCGGGACACAAATGACGACCGAGACAGAGGGAATATAAGTGACGACCGGGAACCTCAAAGAGAAACTACAGACTGGGACACCCGGACACAAACCACGACCGGGACACAGGGAATATAAATGACGACCGGGACACAGGGACACCACTACAACGGGGACGCCGGGGGCACAGGCGGGATATATAAATGACGACCGGGACACAGGGATTTTTCGAATAGAAATTACAGACCGGGATACAAATGACGACCGGGACACTCAAAGAGAAATTACAAACTGGGACACCGGGACACAGGGAATATAAATGACGACCGGGACACAGGGACACATCATTAGAATAATGAGGCATAGATCTGAATTCGGATTGTTTTTCCCATGGACAATTATATGTTGCATGTTCAAGAGTCAGTAAACCTGACAATCTATTTATATGCAAAGACAATGGGACAGCGAAGAATGTTGTATATTCGCATGTTTTACGTAGTTAAAAACATATATTTATATCTATCTCTATTCACAGGTGGGACACAGGGACACAACTACAATGGCGCGTAACTAATATGGCGCGTAACGACTTACGCGCGCGCGGGGGGGCTTTGGGGGGCGCGAAGCGCCCCACCAACTAGGTGTTGGGGTGTGGGGTTGCATAAATATTTCGAAATATTTTGACAATAGATTAATGTAATTTGAAAACCTTAAAATAGATACTTAAAATCTTGAGGTTTATTATAAATTGTTGAGCCTTAGCAAGCTTGACACGTAGAGATTTCTCCAACTGTCAATGTTATAGAATGTTACCAAAAAGCAAAACCAGGCTTGCGGTTCAAAGAGAAAGGGCCACGTTAGGAATGTGCAAGTTACGTCAATGAAGGCGTGTCGAGGAACTACCAGAACAACGCGAAACCAGACTTGCTGCTGAAAGAGAAAGTAAAAAAAAGGCGTGTCGAGGAATCACAAGATCAACGTGAAAACAGACTTGCGGCTTCAAGAGATAATGCTAGATTAGGAATGTGCAATTTACGTCAACGAAGGCGTGTCGAGGAACTACCAGAGCAACGCGAAACCAGACTTGCTGCTAAAAGAGAAAGTTAAAAAAAGAAGGCGTGTCGAGGAATCACAAGAGCAACGTGAAAACAGGCTTGCGGCTGATAGAGAAAGTAAGAAAAGAAATCGTGCCGAGGAATCACAAGAGCAACCTGAAAATTATCGCATGGCATTCAGGTACAACCCAGTCGATGATTATAGTAGATGTGTTCAAATTTGTCAAAATTCAAAATTTGTCCCTACTGCAAGGCCTTGAAATTTAATGGTGAAGCAATGGGAATGTGTTGCACCTCAGGGAAAGTTAAACTTCCTCTACTGGCTGCACACCCAGAGCCAATGAAAACTTTGCTTACTGGAACTACGTCAGAATCTAAGCGTTTTTTATCAAACATCAGAAAATATAACTCATGTTTCCAAATGACGTCGTTTGGTGCCCAAATCGAAAATCAAGATCAATTTATGCCTACTTTCAAAGTAAAAGGGCAAATTTATCATAGAGCAGGGTCCCTTCTACCATTCTCAGGCGAGAATCATAAATTTTTACAATTGTACTTCATCAGTGATAGAAATTCTGAATTGAATACACGTTGCGAAATTTCTCCCAACATTGAAAGGACAATCGTTTCCCAATTGCAACATCTTTTCCACGAAAATAATAATTTAGTGTGTCTGTTCAAAACAGCCATCGCATCGATTTGATGCCTACTGATACGCATAAAATTGTTATTTCCGCTGACATAACGCCTCATGGCCAACATGTGCATAGATACAATGCTCCAACTATCGACGAATTGGTAATCGTTATGGTCGGTGATCAGTTTTTACCTCGAGATATTATTCTTCATAAGCGAAACGCTCAGTTGGTAAGAATTGCTGAAACTCATCGATGCTACGATGCCCTAAAATGTCCTATCATTTTTTGGGATGGAGCCGACAGCTATCACTTTAATATTAAATTGATGAATCCAGCCACTAACAAAGAAATGAATAAGAAATGCAGTGCAATGCATTATTATTCCTATAGACTAATGATTTGGCAGGATGAAGACAATTATATTTTAAAATGCCGTGAATTGTTTCACCAATACGTCGTTGATATGTATGCAAAAATTGAAGCAGAACGTTTGCTATGTATCCATCTGAATCAGGCCAAGCTCCGCTCTGAACAATACATTCATTTGCAAGATGCAGTTGTAAATGACGGTAATACCACAAACGTTGGAAGATTAACGATTTTACATTCGTCATATGCTGGCAGTCCCCGTCATATGCATGAATATGCTCAAGATGCTATTGCGTATGTTCGTCTCTATGGTCGTCCAGATTTATTTATTACATTTACATGTAATCAATCTTGGGACGAGATACAGCAGCTATTTACTTCAAGGACAATCGGCGGTTCATAGACATGACATTACGGCCCGTGTCTTCCGGCAAAAGTTGAAATCACTGATAAACTACATAGTAAAACTTGAAGTATTTTGGTCTGTGCGATGCTGGATGTACTCAGTGGAATGGCAAAAACGAGGTTTGCCACAGTCACATATACTAATCTGGCTACATAATAAAATTACTTCTAACGAAGTCGATGATGTGATTTCCGCTGAAATACCTGATGAAAATGTCGATAAGGGGTTATATGATATTTTTGTAAAAAATATGATACATGGACCTTGCGGTGCACTGAACGGAAATTTACCATGCATGGCCAAAGGAAGGTGCACAAAGGAATATCCTCGACTTTTTGTATCCAACACAATTGCTGGCAATGATGTTTACCCACAATATAGAAGAAAATCTACTGAAGATGGCGGTAAAACAGCAATAATAAAAAAGCGTAACGGTACCACCATCGAAGTAGGTAACCAGTGGGTTGTTCCATATTCCCCATTATTATCAAAAACATTTAATGCACACATAAACATTGAATACTGTAACTTTGTCAAGGCAATCAAATACATATGTAAACACGTCAACAAAGGCAGTGACATGGCAGTTTTTGACTTGCAGTCCAAAATCAAAGATATCGACGAAATCGTTCAATATCAGGCTGGAAGATACATAAACAGTAATGAAGCTGTTTGGTGAATTCTTTCATTTCCGATACATGAACGTAGTCCAGCTGTTGTTCACTTAGCGGTACATTTACAGAATGGTCAACGTGTTTATTTCACGGAAACCAACGTGCAACAAAGAGTTCTGAATCCACCGGATACAACATTAACAGCTTTTTTTTCGCTTTGCAAAAATGATTCTTTTGCAAAAAAACTGCTGTATACTGAAGTGCCTTCGTATTACACGTGGAATACTAAAAACAAAGTATTTGAACGTCGAAAACAGGGTAAGTCAGTCGACGGCTAACCTATCATCTTCAAAGATACCACGATAGGAAGACTCTACACCGATTACCCCAATCAACATGAATGCTTCTTTCTAAGCCTGCTTTTGGTGAATGTACCCGGTCCGTAGTCCTTTGAGTATTTGAGAACTGTAAACGGTACTATACATGACACTTACCGTAGTGCATGCCAAGCTCTGAATTTATTGGAGAATGACTAACGCTGGGATAACTGCATCAATGACGCGTGCGAAACGTCAACTCCAAGTCAAATTCGTGCATTGTTTGGCATCATACTAACAACTTGCTCTCCATCAGCTCCTACAGAGCCTTGGGAAAAATATAAATAAAAAATGTCCGAAGATATACTCCATAGAAAACGGTTAGAGACGTCAGATATGACTTTTGATTTTACATCAGAAATTTATAACTACACTTTAGTTATTATAGAAGATTTGTGCGTATGTATGGCAAACAAACCTCTTCAGGATTTGGCAATGCCTTCACCTAATCGTACCGCTGCTGTTTCGGCATATGTAGAATTGGATCGTGAACAAAGTTACAGTACGAGTGATCTATATTGTCTTATGTACAAAATAACATTTCCGAGTTAATGTCGGAACAAAAAGACATTTATGATACGATAATGCATTGTGTCGATAACAACGTTGGAGAAATTTTCTTTTTGGATGCGCCAGGAGGTACTGGTAAAACGTTTGTGATAAAACTGATTCTTGCATCAATTCGATCAAAAATGATATAGTGTTGGCAATTGCGTCGTCCAGAATAGCCGCAACGTTGCTGCCTGGTGGAAGAACTGCTCATTCCGCTTTGAAATTGCCTCTGAATTTGCATTCTACAGAAACTCCCACTTGCAATATTTCCAGATCATCCGGGATGGGTAAAGTATTGCAGCAATGCAAACTTATTATTTGGGACGAGTGCACAATGGCACACAAAAAATCGCTCGAGGATCTGGATCAATGTGTGAAAGATTTGCGTGGGAATTCGAAACCCTTTGGCAGCACATTAATATTACTTGCGGGAGATTTCAGGCAAACATTACCTATAATACCTAGATCAACCCCTGCAGACGAAATGAATGCTTGCCTGAAAAATTTTAATATATGGGCACACGTAAAAACATTAAAATTAACTACAAATATGCGTGTCCGATTGCAAAACGATGACTCTGGTCAAACATTTTCAGAAAAATTGCTGGCAATTGGAAACGAAAAGCTCCCAGTAGACTCAATTTCAGGACGTATACAACTACCTGCTGAATTCTGTAATTTAGTGACGTCCAAAAATGAATAGATTGAAAAAGTATTTCCGAATATTCTAAACAATTATAAAAATAATAAATGGCTAAGTGAAAGAGCGATTCTTGCACCCAAAAATATAGACGTCCACGAAATCAACAATATTGTTTTGACCAAGATTCGAGACCAGACATTCCTTTACAAGTCAGTCGACACAGTTTTGGAACCAAATGCGGCGGTTAATTATCCATCTGAATTTCTATATTCCGTGGATCTTTCAGGGTTTCCACCACACGTGCTACAACTAAAAATAGGCGTACCAATAATACTGTTAAGAAATATCAACCCACCAAAGCTTTGCAATGGCACGCGAATTGCCGTAAAAAAAACCATGGAAAATGTAATAGAGGCCGCAATCTTGACAGGGCCTTTTGAGGGTGAGGCTGTTCTTATTCCTCGCATTCCCATGATTCCAACGGGTCTCCCTTTTCAATTTAAAAGATTGTAATTCCCAATTCGATCAGCATTTGTAATCCCCATCAACAAAGCTCGAGGTCAATCATTAGAAAAATATGGTATTGATTTTAATACTGATTGTTTTTCCCAAGGACAATTGTACGTTGCTTGTTTGAGGGTCCGTAAACCTGACAATCTATTTATATGCAGCGACAATTGGACAGCGAAGAATGTTGTATATTCCCAAGTTTTACGCAGTTAATTTGTATTGTATCTATCTATCTATCTATCTATATAAAAACGAGTTGTGTGTATGCATGTTTGTTTGTTTGTAAAAAGAGCGTTTACATATGACGTCATTATTAGTACATAAGGCTTTTTATATGTACAGACAATGGGAAAGCCAAGAATGTTGTATATTCGCAAGTTTTACGTAGTTCAAAACACATATCTAAATCTATCTATATTCATAGGTGGTACACAGGGACACAACTACAATGGCGCTTAACTAATATGGCGCGTTACAACTTACGCGCGCGGGGGGGGGGCATGAAGCGCCCCCACCAACTAGGTCCTGGGGTGGCACGAAGCGCCACCCCAACAGTTAGTTTATATATATATATATATATATATATATGTTTTCTCTTTTTTTAATTTTTTTCTTTTTTAGTTTTATCTTTTTTTAGTTTTTTGGCATTTTTGTAGGTTTTTTCTTTTAGGTTTTTTCTTCTTTCTTTTTTTATTTTTTCTTTTGTTTAGTTTTTTTTTAATTTTTTTAGTGTTTCACCTTTTTTTTCTTTTTTCAGTTTTTTTTCTTCTTTATTTTTCAGACGTCATATGCAAACTTTCAACACAAAAATACATACAACTTATATTGATATACATATAGATAGTGTAACAGACGGACATACAACTTATTTTTATATATAGAATAGCTGTTGGGGTGGCGCTTCGCGCCACCCCAACACCTAGTTGGCGGGGGCGCTTAGCGCCCCCCCCCCCCGCCGCGCGCGTAAGTCGTTACACGCCATTGTAGTTGTGTCCCTGTGTCCCACCTGTGAATATAGATCGATATATATATGTTTTTAACTACGTAAAACGTGCGAATATACAGCATTCTTCGCTGTCCCATTGTCTGTGCATATAAATAGATTGTCAGGTTTACCGACTCTTGAACATGCAACATATAACTTTCCATGAGAAAAACAATCCTTAATTAGATCTATACCTCATTATTCTAATGATTGCCCTTGAGCTTTGTTGATGGTGATTGCTAATCGAACATTCCCTGTGTCCCTGTCGTCATTTATATATCCTCCTGTGCCCCCCGGCGTCCCCGTTGTATTTGTGTCCCTGTGTCCCGGTCGTCATTTGTGTCCCAGTCTGTGATTTCTCTTTGAGTGTCCCGGTCGTCATTTATATTCCCTGTGTCCTGGTGTCCCGGTCGTCATTTGTGTCCCGGTGTCCCGGTCTGTAATTTCTCTTTGAACATTCCATGTGTCCCGGTCGTCATTTATATATCCCCCCTGTGCCCCCGCCGTCCCCGTTGTAGTTGTGTCGTTGTGTCCCGGTTGTCATTTATATTCCCTGTGTCCCGGTCGTTAATTGTGTCCCGATGCCCAGTCTGTAATTTTTCTTTGAGTGTCCCGGTCGCCATTTATATTCCATGTGTCCCGGTCGTCATTTGTGTCCCGGTCTGTAATTTCATAAGTTGACAAACATGACGTCAGTCGACAAACAACTTCATGACGACATACAGCTCAATCCTTATAATGACGTCAGTCGACAAACATGACGTCAGTCGACACACAAACATGACGTCAGTACACAGACAAACAACTCATTTTTATATATATAGAAATATAGATAGAAGATAGATAGATAGATATAGAAGATATATATATATATACTAGCTGTTGGGGTGGCGCTTCGCGCCACCACAACACGTAGTTGGTGGGGGCGCTTCGTGCCCCCCCATATATATATATATATATATATATATATATATATATATATATATATATATATATATATATATATATATATATATATATATATATATATATATATATATATATAATATATATATATATACTAGCTGTTGGGGTGGCGCTTCGCGCCACCCCAACACCTAGTTGGTGGGGGCGCTTCGCGCCCCCCCCAAGCCCCCCCGCGCGCGTAAGTCGTTACGCGCCATAATAGTTACGCGCCATTGTAGTTGTGTCCCTATGTCCCACCTGTGAATATAGATAGATATATATATATGGTTTTAACTACGTAAAACTTGCGAATATACAACATTCTTTGCTGTCCCATTGTCTTTGCATATAAATAGATTGTCAGGTTTACCGACTCTTGAACATGCAACATATAATGGTCCATGGGAAAACAATCTGTATTCAGATCTATACCTCATGATTCTAATGATTGCCCTTGAGCTTTGTTGATGGTGATTGCTAATCGACCATTCCCTGTCCCGGTGTCCCGGTCGTCATTTACATCCCCCTGTTTCCCCCGGTGTCCCCGTTGTAGTTGTGTCCCTGTGTCCCGGTCGTCATTTATATTCCCTGTGTCCCGGGTCCCGGTCGTCATTTGTATCCCGGTGTCCCGGTCTGTATATACATTCGTTTTTTAGTTTTGTTTTTCTCCTTTATTTTTTTCCTTTTTTTTTCTTTTTTAGCTTATTTAGATTTTTAGATTTTTTAGTTTTTTTATTAGTTTTTAGTTTTTTTTTCTTTTTAGTTTTTTTGTCCCGGTCGTCATTTATATCCCCCTGTTTCCCCCGGGTCGTCATTTATACTCCCTGTGTCCCGGTGCTTTGTTGATTGCTAATCGAACATTCCTTTTGTCCTGGTCGCTTTCTCTTTGAGTGTCGTCATTTATTTTTTTCTTTTTTAGTTCTTTTAGTTTTTACCTTTTTTAGTTTTTTTTAGTTTTTAGTTTTTTTAGTTTTTTACCTTTTTTTAGTTTTTTTAGTTTTTTTTAGTTTTTTAGCTTTTTTATTTTTTTTATTAGTTTTTAGTTTTTTTGTAGTTTTTGCCTTTTTTTTAGTTTTTTTAGTTTTTTAGCTTTTTTATTAGTTTTTAGTTTTTTTTGTAGTTTTTGCCTTTTTTTAGTTTTTTTAGTTTTTTAGCTTTTTTATTTTTTTTATTAGTTTTTAGTTTTTTTTGTAGTTTTTGCCTTTTTTTTCTCTTTGAGTGTCGTCATTTATTAGTTTTTTTTCCTTTTTTTTTTTAGTTTTTTATTGGTTTTTACCTTTATTTTAGCTTATTTTTCAGTTTTTTCCTTTTTTTTAGTTTTTTTTATTTTTTATTTTTTTTAGTTTTTTACCTTTTTTTAGTTTTTTTAGTTTTTTAGCTTTTTTACTTTTTTTATTAGTTTTTAGTTTTTTTTGTAGTTTTTGCCTTTTTTTAGTTTTTTCAGTTTTTTTTTTAGTTTTTTATTGGTTTTTACCTTTATAGTTTTTTTAGTTTTTTAGCTTTTTTATTTTTTTTATTAGTTTTTAGTTTTTTTTTGTAGTTTTTGCCTTTTTTTAGTTTTTTCAGTTTTGACGTCACCTGATCCAGTTTTTTCAGGTGACGTCACCTGACACATCCATCCATCCATCCACAGACAACTTATTTTTATATATATAGATATATATATATATATATATATATATATATATATACTAGCTGTTGGGGTGGCGCTTCGCGCCACCCCAACACCTAGTTGGTGGGGGCGCTTCGCGCCCCCCCCAAGCCCCCCCGCGCGCGTAAGTCGTTACGCGCCATAATAGTTACGCGCCATTGTAGTTGTGTCCCTATGTCCCACCTGTGAATATAGATATTATATATATATATATATATATGGTTTTAACTACGTAAAACTTGCGAATATACAACATTCTTTGCTGTCCCATTGTCTTTGCATATAAATAGATTGTCAGGTTATCCCCCTGTTTCCCCCGGTGTCCCCGTTGTAGTTGTGTCCCTGTGTCCCGGTCGTCATTTATATTCCCTGTGTCCCGGGTCCCGGTCATCATTTGTATCCCGGTGTCCCGGTCTGTATATACATTCGTTTTTTAGTTTTGTTTTTCTCCTTTATTTTTTTCCTTTTTTTTTCTTTTTTAGCTTATTTAGATTTTTAGATTTTTTAGTTTTTTTTATTAGTTTTTAGTTTTTATTTCTTTTTAGTTTTTTTGTCCCGGTCGTCATTTATATCCCCCTGTTTCCCCCGGTGTCCCCGTTGTAGTTGTGTCCCTGTGTCCCGGTCGTTATTTATATTCCCTGTGTCCCGGTCGTCATTTGTATCCCGGTGTACCGGTCTGTATATACATTCGTTTTTTAGTTTTGTTTTTCTCCTTTATTTTTTTCCTTTTTTTTTTCTTTTTTAGTTTATTTAGATTTTTAGATTTTTTAGTTTTTTTATTAGTTTTTAGTTTTTTTTTCTTTTTAGTTTTTTTGTAGTTTTTACCTTCTTTTTAGTTTTGTTAATTTTTTTTTTTACTTGTGTCCTGGTCGTCATTTATACTCCCTGTGTCCCGGTGCTTTGTTGATTGCTAATCGAACATTCCTTTTGTCCTGGTCGCTTTCTCTTTGAGTGTCGTCATTTATTTTTTTCTTTTTTAGTTCTTTTAGTTTTTACCTTTTTTAGTTTTTTTTTAGTTTTTAGTTTTTTTAGTTTTTTACCTTTTTTTAGTTTTTTTAGTTTTTTAGCTTTTTTATTTTTTTTATTAGTTTTTAGTTTTTTTGTAGTTTTTGCCTTTTTTTTTAGTTTTTTGTCCTGGTCGCTTTCTCTTTGAGTGTCGTCATTTATTAGTTTTTTCCTTTTTTTTTTTAGTTTTTTATTGGTTTTTACCTTTATTTTAGCTTATTTTTCAGTTTTTTCCTTTTTTTTAGTTTTTTTTTATTTTTTATTTTTTTTAGTTTTTTACCTTTTTTTAGTTTTTTTAGTTTTTTTAGTTTTTTAGCTTTTTTACTTTTTTTATTAGTTTTTAGTTTTTTTTTGTAGTTTTTGCCTTTTTTTAGTTTTTTCAGTTTTTTTTTTTAGTTTTTTATTGGTTTTTACCTTTATAGTTTTTTTAGTTTTTTAGCTTTTTTATTTTTTTTATTAGTTTTTAGTTTTTTTTTGTAGTTTTTGCCTTTTTTTAGTTTTTTCAGTTTTGACGTCACCTAATCCAGTTTTTTCAGGTGACGTCACCTGACACATCCATCCACACATCCATCCATCCATCCATCCACAGACAACTTATTTTTATATATATAGATGTATAGATATACGTAGTTGGTGGGGGCGCTTCGCGCCCCCCCCCATATATATATATATATATATATATATATATATATATATATATATCTATATATATAAAAATAAGTTGTCTGTCTGTCTGTGGATGGATCAGGTGACGTCACCTGAAAAAACTGGATCAGGTGACGTCAAAACTGAAAAAACTAAAAAAGGCAAAAACTAAAAAAAAACTAAAAACTAATAAAAAAAATAAAAAAGCTAAAAAACTAAAAAAACTAAAAAAAGGGCAAAACACTACAAAAAAACTAAAAACTAATAAAAAAGCTAAAAAACTAAAAAAACTAAAAAAAGGCAAAAACTACAAAAAAAAAACTAAAAACTAATAAAAAAAAGCTAAAAAACTAAAAAAACTAAAAATACTAAAAAAAGGTAAAAAACTAAAAAAACTAAAAAACTAAAAAAAAACTAAAAAAGAAGGAAAAAACTGAAAAATAAGCTAAAATAAAAGGTAAAAAACCAATAAAAAACTAAAAAAAAAAACTGAAAAAACTAAAAAAAGGCAAAAACTACAAAAAAAAACTAAAAACTAATAAAAAAAATAAAAAAGCTAAAAAACTAAAAAAAACTAAAAAAAACTAAAAAAAGGTAAAAAACTAAAAAAACTAAAAACTAAAAAAAACTAAAAAAAAAGGAAAAACTGAAAAATAAGCTAAAATAAAGGTAAAAACCAATAAAAAAACTAAAAAAAAAAACTGAAAAAACTAAAAAAAGGCAAAAAACCTACAAAAAAAAACTAAAAACTAATAAAAAAAAGTAAAAAAGCTAAAAACTAAAAAAACTAAAAAAACTAAAAAAAGGTAAAAAACTAAAAAAAAATAAAAAATAAAAAAAAACTAAAAAAAAGGAAAAAAACTGAAAAATAAGCTAAAATAAAAGGTAAAAACCAATAAAAACTAAAAAGAAAAAAAGGGAAAAAACTAAAAAAAATTTTCATCTAAAAAACTAAAAAAAACTAAAAAAAGGTAAAAACTAAAAGAACTAAAAAAGAAAAAAATAAATGACGACACTCAAAGAGAAAGCGACCAGGACAAAAGGAATGTTCGATTAGCAATCAACAAAGCACCGGGACACATGTATAAATGACGACCAGGGACATAAGTAAAAAAAAAAAACTATCTATATATATAAAAATAAGTTGTCTGTGGATCTGTGGATCGTGGATCAGGTGATGTCACCTGAAAAAACTGGATCAGGTGACGTCAAAACTGAAAAAACTAAAAAAAAGGCAAAAACTACAAAAAAAAACTAAAAACTAATAAAAAAAATAAAAAAGCTAAAAAACTAAAAAAAATAAAAAAAGGCAAAAACTACAAAAAAACTAAAAACTAATAAAAAAGCTAAAAAACTAAAAAAACTAAAAAAAAAAGGCAAAAAAACTACAAAAAAACTAAAAACTAATAAAAAAAATAAAAAAGCTAAAAAACTAAAAAAACTAAAAAAACTAAAAAAAGGTAAAAAACTAAAAAAACTAAAAACTAAAAAAAAAACTAAAAAAAAGGAAAAAACTGAAAAATAAGCTAAAATAAAGGTAAAAACCAATAAAAAACTAAAAAAAAAAAACTGAAAAAACTAAAAAAAGGCAAAAACTACAAAAAAAACTAAAAACTAATAAAAAAAGTAAAAAAGCTAAAAAACTAAAAAAACTAAAAAAACTAAAAAACTAAAAAAAGGTAAAAAAACTAAAAAAAATAAAAAATAAAAAAAAACTAAAAAAAAGGAAAAAACTGAAAAATAAGCTAACATAAAAACTAAAAAGAAGGTAAAAACTACAAAAAAACTAAAAAGAAAAAAAAAAATAAAAACTAATAAAAAAACTACAAAATCTAAAATCTAAATAAACTAAAAAGAAAAAAAAAGGAAAAAAATAAAGGAGAAAAACAAAACTAAAAAACGAATGTATATACAGACCGGGACACCGGGATACAAATGACGACCGGGACACAGGGAATATAAATGACGACCGGACACAGGGACACAACTACAACGGGGACACCGGGGGAAACAGGGGGATATAAATGACGACCGGGACACCGGGACAGGGAATGGTCGATTAGCAATCACCATCAACAAAGCTCAAGGGCAATCATTAGAATCATGAGGTATAGATCTGAATACAGATTGTTTTCCCATGGACCATTATATGTTGCATGTTCATGAGTCGGTAAACCTGACAATCTATTATATGCAAAGACAATGGGACAGCAAAGAATGTTGTATATTCGCAAGTTTTACGTAGTTAAAACCATATATATATATATATAATATATATAATATATATATATATATATATATATATCTATCTATCTATATTCACAGGTGGGACATAGGGACACAACTACAATGGCGCGTAACTATTATGGCGCGTAACGACTTACGCGCGCGGGGGGGGGCTTGGGGGGGGCGCGAAGCGCCCCCACCAACTAGGTGTTGGGGTGGCGCTTCGCGCCACCCCAACAGCTAGTATATATATATATATATATCACCCCAACACCTAGTTGGTGGGGCGCTTCGCGCCCCTATCTTCTATCTTCTATCTATATTTCTATATATATAAAAATGAGTTGTTTGTCTGTGTACTGACGTCATGTTTGTGTGTCGACTGACGTCATGTTTGTCGACTGACGTCATTATAAGGATTGAGCTGTATGTCGTCATGAAGTTGTTTGTCGACTGACGTCATGTTTGTCAACTTATGAAATTACAGACCGGGACACAAATGACGACGGGACACATGGAATATAAATGGCAACCGGGACACTCAAAGAAAAATTACAGACTGGGCATCGGGACACAATTAACGACCGGGACACAGGGAATATAATGAAAACCGGGACACAACTACAACGGGGACGCCGGGGGGCACAGGGAGGATATATAAATGACGACCGGGACACATGGAATGTTCAAAGAGAAATTACAGACCGGGACACCAGGACACAAATGACGACCGGGACACCAGGACACAGGGAATATAAATGACGACCGGGACACTCAAAGAGAAATCACAGACTGGGTCACAAATGACGACCGGGGACACAGGGACACAAATACAACGGGGACGTTGGGGGGCACAGGAGGATATATAAATGACGACAGAGACACAGGGAATGTTCGATTAGCAATCACCATCAACAAAGCTCAAGGGCAATCATTAGAATAATGAGAACAATTCCTGTGTCCCGGTCGTCATTTATATTCCCTGTGTCCCGGTCGTGATTTCAGTCTGTTTCTTTTTAGTTTTTTTTTAGTTTTTTACCTTTTTTCTTTTATCATTTAATTTTCATCTTTATATTCCCTGTGTCCCGGTCGTGATTTGTGTCCATTTTTTTTCTTTTTTAGTATTTTCAGTTTTTTAGCTTTTTAGTTTTTTTATTAGTTTTAGTTTTTTTTCTTTTTTGTTTTTTTTTGAAGTTTTTACCTTTTTTTAGTTTCTAGTTTTTTTTTGTAGTTTTTACCTAGCCAAGGTTTGAACCTGCAACTTTCTCGGACCTAGAACCTGAAACATACCGCCTTACCAACTCAGCTACATCGGCTTGTATACTTTCGTTTTTGAATCGGTATATGATGAAATAATTCAGACGTCATATGCGGACAGACAGACAGACAGACATAACACATAAACAACTTATTTATATATACCAACGCGTTATGTTCCAGGTTCTAGGTCTGAGAAACTACAAAAAAAAAATAAAAAGAAAAAACTAAAAAAAACTAAAAAAAAACTAAAACAAGGTAAAAACTACAAAAAAAAACTAAAAAGAAAAAAACTAAAAACTAATAAAAAAATTAAAAAAAACTAAAAAAGAAAAAAAGGAAAAAAACTGAAAAATAAAGGAGAAAAACAAAACTAAAAAAAAACTAAAAAGGTAAAAACTACAAAAAAAAACTAAAAAGAAAACAGAAAAAAAACTAAAAATAGGTAAAAACCAAAAAACTAAAAAGAAAAAAAAAACACAAAATTTATTTCATCATATACCAATTCAAAAACGAATGTATATACAGCCCGGGACACAGGGACACAAATGACGACCGGGGACGCCGGGGGGAACAGGGGGATATTTAAATGACGACAGGGGCACAGGGAATGTTCGATTAGCAATCACCATCAACTCACCATCAAAGCTCAAGGGCAATCATTAGAATCATGAGGTATAACTAAAAAAAAAACTAAAAAAGGTAAAAAACTAAAAACTAAAAAAAAGACCAATTCAAAAACTAATGTATATACAGACCGGGACACAGGGAATATAAATGACGACCGGGACACTCAAAGAGAGATTATAGACTGGGACACCGGGACACAAATGACGACCGGGACACAGGGAAGAAAGGAAAAAAAAAGTAAAAACCAAAAAAAAAAACTAAAAAGAATATAAATGACGACCGGGACACAACTACAACGGGGACGCCGGGGGGCACAGGGGGATATATAAATGACGACGGGGACACAGGGAATGTTCGATTAGCAATCACCATCAACAAAGCTGAAGGGCAATCATTAGAATCTTGAGGTATAAATCTGAATACGGATTGTTTTGCCCATTGAGAATTATATGTTGCATGTTCAAGAGTCGGTAAACCAGACAATCTATTATATGCACAGACAATGGGACAGCAAAGAATGTCGTATATTCGCAAGTTTTACGTAGTTAAAAACATATATATATATATATATATATATATATATATTTATATATATATATATATATAATATATTATATATCTATATATATAAAAATAAGTTGTCTGTGTGTGGATCTGTGGATGGATCAGGTGACGTCATGTTTGTCCGCATATGACGTCTGAATTATTCACACTAATACAAAAGAAGAAAAAAACTAAAAAAGGTAAAAACTACAAAAAAAACTAACTAAAAGAAAAAAAAACTAAAAAAGCTAAAAAACTAAAAAAAACTAAAAAAAGGTAAAAATCTAATAACTAAAAAAAAACTGAAAAAAATAAAAAAAGGCAAAAACTACAAAAAAATAAAAACTAATAAAAAAACTAAAAAAGCTAAAAACTAAAAAAACTAAAAAAAAACTAAAAAAAGGTAAAAAACTAAAAAAAACTAAAAACTAAAAAAGAAAAAAACTAAAAAAAAAGGAAAAAACTGAAAAATAAAAGAGAAAAAGAAAAATAAAAAATATGAATAAATATATATAAATGACGACCAGGACATAAGTAAAAAAAAAAAAATAAAAAACTAAAAAAATGGTAAAAACTACAAAAAAACTAAAAACTAATAAAAAAACTAAAAAATCTAAAAATCTAAATAAACTAAAAAAGAAAAAAAAGAAAAAAGGAAAAAAATAAAGGAGAAAATCAAAACTAAAAAACAAATGTATATACAGACCGGACACCGGGATACAAATGACGACCGGGACACAGGGAATATAAATGACGACCGGGACACGGGACACAACTACAATGGGGACGCCGGGGGGCACAGGGGGATATAAATGACGACCGGGACACCGGGACACAAGGAATATAAATGACGCCCGGGACACTCAAAGAGAAATCACAGACTGGAAC
>NW_027063506.1:0-34339 GCF_032884065.1 Artemia franciscana | reverse complement strand
TAGACTATTTTATGATTGCACATGGTAAAGAATGTGATTAAATGCTCTTTTCCTATGTCAAAAGTTTTAGTTTTCGAGGGTAATAGCTACGTATGTTGAAAAAATGAAGATATTAGACTATTTTATGATTGCAAATGGTAAAGAATGTGATTAAATGCTCTTTTCCTATTTCAAAAGTTTTAGTTTTCGAGGGTATTAGCTACGTATGTTGAAAAAATGAAGATATTAGACTATTTTATAATTGCAAATGGTAAAGAATGTGATTAGAGGCTCTATTCCTATTTCAAAAGTTTTAGTTTTCGAGGGTAATAGCTATGTCTGTTGAGAAAATGAAGATATTAGACAATTTTATGATTTCACATGGTAAAGAATGTGATTAGAGGCTCTTTTCCTATTTCAAGAGTTATAGTTTTCGAGGGTAATAGCTACGTATGTTGAAAAAATGACTATTTTATGATTGCAAATGGTAAAGAATGTGATTAAAGACTCTTTTCCTATTTCAAAAGTTTTAGTTTTCAAGGGTAAGAGCTTTGTATGTGGAAAAAATGAAGATATTAGACTATTTTATGATTGCACATGGTAAAGAATGTTATTAAAGGCTCTTTTCCTATGTCAAAAGTTTTATTTTTCGAGGGTAATAGCTACGTATGTTGAAAAAAATGAAGATATTAGACTATTTTATGATTGCACATGGTAAAGAATGTGATTAAAGACTCTTTTCCTATGTCAAAAGTTTTAGTTTTCGAGGGTAATAGCTACGTATGTTGAAAAAAAATGAAGATATTAGACTATTTTATGATTGCAAATGGTAAAGAATGTGATTAAAGGCTCTTTTCCTATTTCAAAAGTTTTAGTTTTTGAGGGTAATAGCTTTGTCTATGGAAAAATGAAGATATTAGACTATTTTATGATTGCAAATGGTAAAGAATGTGATTAAAGGCTCTTTTCCTATTTCAAAAGTTTTAGTTTTCGGGGTAAGAGCTACGTATGTTGAAAAAATGAAGATATTTGACTATTTTATGATTGAAAATGGCAAAGAATGTGATTAAATGCTCTTTTCCTATTTTTAAAGTTTTAGTTTTCGAGGGTAATAGCTACGTATGTTGAAAAAATGAAGATATTAGACTATTTTATGATTGCAAATGGTAAAGAATGTGATTAAAGGCTCTTTTCCTATTTCAAAAGTTTTAGTTTTCGAGGGTAATAGCTAAGTATGTTGCAAAAATGAAGGTATTAGACAATTTTATGATTGCACATGGTAAAGAATGTGATTAAAGGCTCTTTTCCTATGTCAAAAGTTTTAGTTTTCGAGGGTAATAGCTACGTATGTTGAAAAATGAAGATATTAGACTATTTTATGATTGCAAATGGTAAAGAATGTGATTAAAGGCTCTTTTCCTATTTCAAAAGTTTTAGTTTCTGAGGGTAATAGCTTTGTCTGTGGAAAAATGAAGATATTAGACTATTTTATGATTGCAAATGGTAAAGAATGGGATTAAAGGCTCTTTTCCTATTTCAAAAGTTTTAGTTTTCGGGGGTAAGAGCTACGTATGTTGAAAAAATGAAGATATTAGACTATTTTATGATTGGAAATGGCAAAGAATGTGATTAAAGGCTCTTTTCCTATTTTAAAAGTTTTAGTTTTCGAGGGTAATAGCTACGTATGTTGAAAAAATGAAGATATTAGACTATTTTATGATTGCAAATGGTAAAGAATGTGATTAAAGGCTCTTTTCCTATTTCAAAAGTTTTAGTTTTCGAGGGTAATAGCTACGTATGCTGAAAAAATGAAGATATTAGACTATTTTATGATTGCACATGGTAAAGAATGTGATTAAAGGCTCTTTTCCTATTTCAAAAGTTTTAGTTTTCGAGGGTAATAGCTACGTATGTTGAAAAAATGAAGATATTAGACTATTTTATGATTGCAAATGGTAAAGAATGTGATTAAAGGCTCTTTTCCTATTTCAAAAGTTTTAGTTTTCGAGGGTAAGAGCTTTGTCTGTGGAAAAAATGAAGATATTAGACAATTTTATGATTGCACATGGTAAAGAATGTGATTAAAGGCTCTTTTCCTATGTCAAAAGTTTTAGTTTTCGAGGGTAATAGCTACGTATGTTGAAAAAATGAAGATATTCGACTATTTTATGATTGCACATGGTAAAGAATGTGATTAAAGGCTCTTTTCCTATGTCAAAAGTTTTAGTTTTCGAGGGTAATAGCTACGTATGTTGAAAAAATGAAGATATTAGACTATTTTATGATTGCAAATGGTAAAGAATGTGATTAAAGGCTCTTTTCCTATTTCAAAAGTTTTAGTTTTCGAGGGTAATAGCTTTGTCTGTGGAAAAAATGAAGATATTAGACTATTTTATGAATGCAAATGGTAAAGAATGTGATTAAAGGCTCTTTTCCTATTTCAAAAGTTTTAGTTTTTGGGGGTAAGAGCTACGTATGTTGAAAAAATGAAGATATTAGACTATTTTATGATTGCAAATGGTAAAGAATGTGATTAAAGGCTCTTTTCCTATTTTAAAAGTTTTAATTTTCGAGGGTAATAGCTACGTATGTTGAAAAATGAAGATATTAGACAATTTAATGATTGCACATGGTAGAGAATGTGATTAAAGGCTCTTTTCCTATTTCAAAAGTTTTAGTTTTCGAGGGTAATAGCTACGTATGTTGAAAAAATGAAGATATTAGACTATTTTATGATTGCAAATGGTAAAGAATGTGATTAAACGCTCTTTTCCTATTTCAAAAGTTTTAGTTTTCGAGGGTAATAGCTACGTATGTTGAAAAAATGAAGATATTAGACTATTTTATGATTGCAAATGGTAAAGAATGTGATTAAAGGCTCTTTTCCTATTTCAAAAGTTTTAGTTTTCGAGGGTAATAGCTATGTCTGTGGAAAAATGAAGATATTAGACTATTTTATGATTGCACATGGTAAAGAATGTGATTAAAGGCTCTTTTCCTATTTCAAAAGTTTTAGTTTTCGAGGGTAATAGCTAGGTCTGTGGAAAAAATGAAGATATTAGACTATTTTATGATTGCACATGGTAAAGAATGTGATTAAAGGCTCTTTTCCTATTTCAAAAGTTTTAGTTTTCGAGGGTAATAGCTACGTATGTTGAAAAAATGAAGATATTAGACTATTTTATGATTGCACATGGTAAAGAATGTAATTAAAGGCTCTTTTCCTATGTCAAAAGTTTTAGTTTTCGAGGGTAATATCTACGTATGTTGAAAAAATGAAGATGTTAGACTATTTTATGATTGCAAATGGTAAAGAATGTGATTAAAGGCTTTTTTCCTATGTCAAAAGTTTTAGTTTTCGAGGGTAATAGCTACGTATGTTGAAAAAATGAAGATATTAGACAATTTTATGATTGCAAATGGTAAAGAATGTGATTAAGGGCTCTTTTCCCATTTCAAAAGTTTTTGTTTTCGATGGTAATAGCTATGTCTGTGGGAAAAATGAAGATTTTAGACTATTTTATGATTGCAAACGGTAAAGAATGTGATTAAAGGCTCTTTTCCTATGTCAAAAGTTTTAGTTTTCGAGGGTAATAGCTACGTATGTTGAAAAAATGAAGATATTAGACTAATTTATGATTGCACATGGTAAAGAATGTGATTAAAGGCTCTTTTCCTAGTTCAAAAGTTTTAGTTTTCGAGGGTAATAGCTACGTATGATGATTGCAAATGGTAAAGAATGTGATTAAAGGCTCTTTTCCTATTTCAAAAGTTTTAGTTTTCGAGGGTAATAGCTTTTTCTGTGGAAAAAATGAAGATATTAGACAATTTTATGATTGCACATGGTAAAGAATGTGATTAAAGGCTCTTTTCCTATGTCAAAAGTTTTAGTTTTCGAGGGTAATAGCTACGTATGTTGAAAAAATGAAGGTATTCGACTATTTTATGATTGCACATGGTAAAGAATGTGATTAAAGGCTCTTTTCCTATGTCAAAAGTTTTAGTTTTCGAGGGTAATAGCTACGTATGTTGAAAAAATGAAGATATTAGACTATTTTATGATTGCAAATGGTAAAGAATGTGATTAAAGGCTCTTTTCCTATTTCAAAAGTTTTAGTTTTCGAGGGTAATAGCTTTGTCTGTGGAAAAAATGAAGATATTAGACTATTTTATGATTGCAAATGGTAAAGAATGTGATTAAAGGCTCTTTTCCTATTTCAAAAGTTTTAGTTTTGGGGGTAAGAGCTACGTATGTTGAAAAAATGAAGATGTTAGACTATTTTATGATTGCAAATGGTAAAGAATGTGATTAAAGGCTCTTTTCCTATTTTAAAAGTTTTAAATTTCGAGGGTAATAGCTACGTATGTTGAAAAATGAAGATATTAGACAATTTAATGATTGCACATGGTAGAGAATGTGATTAAAGGCTCTTTTCCTATTTCAAAAGTTTTAGTTTTCGAGGGTAATAGCTACGTATGTTGAAAAAATGAAGATATTAGACTATTTTATGATTGCAAATGGTAAAGAATGTGATTAAAGGCTCATTTCCTATTTCAAAAGTTTTAGTTTTCGAGGGTAAGAGCTTTGTCTATGGAAAAAATGAACATATTAGACTATTTTATGATTGCACATGGTAAAGAATGTGATTAAATGCTCTTTTCCTATGTCAAAAAATTTAGTTTTCGAGGGTAATAGCTACGTATGTTGAAAAAATGAAGATATTAGACTATTTTATGATTGCAAATGGTAAAGAATGTGATTAAATGCTCTTTTCCTATTTCAAAAGTTTTAGTTTTCGAGGGTATTAGCTACGTATGTTGAAAAAATGAAGATATTAGACTATTTTATAATTGCAAATGATAAAGAATGTGATTAGAGGCTCTATTCCTATTTCAAAAGTTATAGTTTTCGAGGGTAATAGCTACGTATGTTGAAAAAATGAAGATATTAGACTATTTTATGATTGCAAATGGTAAAGAATGTGATTAAAGACTCTTTTCCTATTTCAAAATTTTAGTTTTCGAGGGTAAGAGCTTTGTATGTGGAAAAAATGAAGATATTAGACTATCTTATGATTGCACATGGTAAAGAATGTTATTAAAGGCTCTTTTCCTATGTCAAAAGTTTTATTTTTCGAGGGTAATAGCTACGTATGTTGAAAAAAAATGAAGATATTAAACTATTTTATGATTGCACATGGTAAAGAATGTGATTAAAGACTCTTTTCCTATGTCAAAAGTTTTAGTTTTCGAGGGTAATAGCTACGTATGTTGAAAAAAATGAAGATATTAGACTATTTTATGATTGCAAATGGTAAAGAATGTGATTAAAGGCTCTTTTCCTATTTCAAAAGTTTTAGTTTTCGAGGGTAATAGCTTTGTCTATGGAAAAATGAAGATATTAGACTATTTTATGATTGCAAATGGTAAAGAATGGGATTAAAGGCTCTTTTCCTATTTCAAAAGTTTTAGTTTTCGGGGGTAAGAGCTACGTATGTTAAAAAAATGAAGATATTTGACTATTTTATGATTGAAAATGGCAAAGAATGTGATTAAAGGCTCTTTTCCTATGTCAAAAGTTTTAGTTTTCGAGGGTAATAGCTACGTATGTTGAAAAAATGAAGATGTTAGACTATTTTATGATTGCAAATGGTATAGAATGTGATTAAAGGCTTTTTTCCTATGTCAAAAGTTTTAGTTTTCGAGGGTAATAGCTACGTATGTTGAAAAAATGAAGATATTAGACAATTTTTATGATTGCAAATGGTAAAGAATGTGATTAAGGGCTCTTTTCCCATTTCAAAAGTTTTTGTTTTCGATGGTAATAGCTATGTCTGTGGAAAAAATGAAGATTTTAGACTATTTTATGATTGCACACGGTAAAGAATGTGATTAAAGGCTCTTTTCCTATGTCAAAAGTTTTAGTTTTCGAGGGTAATAGCTACGTATGTTGAAAAAATGAAGATATTAGACTATTTTATGATTGCACATGGTAAAGAATGTGATTAAAGGCTCTTTTCCTAGTTCAAAAATTTTAGTTTTCGAGGGTAATAGTACGTATGATGATTGCAAATGGTAAAGAATGTGATTAAAGGCTCTTTTCCTATTTCAAAAGTTTTAGTTTTCGAGGGTAATAGCTTTTTCTGTGGAAAAAATGAAGATATTAGACTATTTTATGATTGCAAATGGTAAAGAATGTGATTAAAGGCTCTTTTCCTATTTCAAAAGTTTTAGTTTTGGGGGTAAGAGCTACGTATGTTGAAAAAATGAAGGTATTAGACTATTTTATGATTGCAAATGGTAAAGAATGTGATTAAAGGCTCTTTTCCTATTTTAAAAGTTTTAGTTTTCGAGGGTAATAGCTACGTATGTTGAAAAATGAAGATATTAGACAATTTTATGATTGCACATGGTACAGAATGTGATTAAAGGCTCATTTCCTATTTCAAAAGTTTTAGTTTTCGAGGGTAATAGCTACGTATGTTGAAAAAATGAAGATATTAGACTATTTTATGATTGCAAATGGTAAAGAATGTGATTAAAGGCTCATTTCCTATTTCAAAAGTTTTAGTTTTCGAGGGTAAGAGCTTTGTCTGTGGAAAAAATGAAGATATTAGACTATTTTATGATTGCACATGGTAAAGAATGTGATTAAAGGCTCTTTTCCTATTTCATAAGTTTTAGTTTTCGAGGGTAATAGCTATGTCTGTTGAGAAAATGAAGATATTAGACAATTTTATGATTTCACATGGTAAAGAATGTGATTAAAGGCTCTTTTCCTATTTCAAGAGTTATAGTTTTCGAGGGTAATAGCTACGTATGTTGAAAAAATGAAGATATTAGACTATTTTATGATTGCACATGGTAAAGAATGTGATTAAAGACTCTTTTCCTATTTCAAAATTTTAGTTTTCGAGGGTAAGAGCTTTGTATGTGGAAAAAATGAAGATATTAGACTATTTTATGATTGCACATGGTAAAGAATGTTATTAAAGGCTCTTTTCCTATGTCAAAATTTTTATTTTTCGAGGGTAATAGCTACGTATGTTGAAAAAATGAAGATATTAGACTATTTTATGATTGCACATGGTAAAGAATGTGATTAAAGACTCCTTTCCTATGTCAAAAGTTTTAGTTTTCGAGGGTAATAGCTACGTATGTTGAAAAAATAAAGATATTAGACTATTTTATGATTGCAAATGGTAAAGAATGTGATTAAAGGCTCTTTTCCTATTTCAAAAGTTTTAGTTTTGGGGGTAAGAGCTACGTATGTTGAAAAAATGAAGGTATTAGACTATTTTATGATTGCAAATGGTAAAGAATGTGATTAAAGGCTCTTTTCCTATTTTAAAATTTTTATTTTTCGAGGGTAATAGCTACGTATGTTGAAAAAATGAAGATATTAGACTATTTTATGATTGCACATGGTAAAGAATGTGATTAAAGACTCTTTTCCTATGTCAAAAGTTTTAGTTTTCGAGGGTAATAGCTACGTATGTTGAAAAAATGAAGATATTAGACTATTTTATGATTGCAAATGGTAAAGAATGTGATTAAAGGCTCTTTTCCTATTTCAAAAGTTTTAGTTTTCGAGGGTAATAGCTTTGTCTGTGGAAAAATGAAGATATTAGACTATTTTATGATTGCAAATGGTAAAGAATGGGATTAAAGGCTCTTTTCCTATTTCAAAAGTTTTAGTTTTCGGGGGTAAGAGCTACGTATGTTGAAAAAATGAAGATATTTGACTATTTTATGATTGCAAATGGCAAAGAATGTGATTAAAGGCTCTTTTCCTATTTTAAAAGTTATAGTTTTCGAGGGTAATAGCTACGTATGTTGAAAAAATGAAGATATTAGACTATTTTATGATTGCACATGGTAAAGAATGTGATTAAAGACTCTTTTCCTATTTCAAAATTTTAGTTTTCGAGGGTAAGAGCTTTGTATGTGGAAAAAATGAAGATATTAGACTATTTTATGATTGCACATGGTAAAGAATGTTATTAAAGGCTCTTTTCCTATGTCAAAATTTTTATTTTTCGAGGGTAATAGCTACGTATGTTGAAAAAATGAAGATATTAGACTATTTTATGATTGCACATGGTAAAGAATGTGATTAAAGACTCTTTTCCTATGTCAAAAGTTTTAGTTTTCGAGGGTAATAGCTACGTATGTTGAAAAAATGAAGATATTAGACTACTTTACGATTGCAAATGGTAAAGAATGTGATTAAAGGCTCTTTTCCTATTTCAAAAGTTTTAGTTTTGGGGGTAAGAGCTACGTATGTTGAAAAAATGAAGGTATTAGACTATTTTATGATTGCAAATGGTAAAGAATGTGATTAAAGGCTCTTTTCCTATTTAAAAATTTTTAGTTTTCGAGGGTAATAGCTACGTATGTTGAAAAAATGAAGATATTAGACTATTTTATGATTGCACATGGTAAAGAATGTGATTAAAGACTCTTTTCCTATGTCAAAAGTTTTAGTTTTCGAGGGTAATAGCTACGTATGTTGAAAAAATGAAGATATTAGACTATTTTATGATTGCAAATGGTAAAGAATGTGATTAAAGGCTCTTTTCCTATTTCAAAAGTTTTAGTTTTCGAGGGTAATAGCTTTGTCTGTGGAAAAATGAAGATATTAGACTATTTTATGATTGCAAATGGTAAAGAATGGGATTAAAGGCTCTTTTCCTATTTCAAAAGTTTTAGTTTTCGGGGGTAAGAAATACGTATGTTGAAAAAATGAAGATATTTGACTATTTTATGATTGCAAATGGCAAAGAATGTGATTAAAGGCTCTTTTCCTATTTTAAAAGTTTTAGTTTTCGAGGGTAATAGCTACGTATGTTGAAAAAATGAAGATATTAGACTATTTTATGATTGTAAATGGTAAAGAATGTGATTAAAGGCTCTTTTCCTATTTCAAAAGTTTTAGTTTTCGAGGGTAATAGCTACGTATGTTGAAAAAATGAAGATATTAGACTATTTTATGATTGCACATGTTAAAGAATGTGATTAAAGGCTCTTTTCCTATTTCAAAAGTTTTAGTTTTCGAGGGTAATAGCTACGTATGATGATTGCAAATGGAAAAGAATGTCATTAAAGGCTCTTTTCCTATTTCAAAAGTTTTACTCTTCGAGGGTAATAGCTTTTTCTGTGGAAAAAATGAAGATATTAGACTATTTTATGATTGCAAATGGTAAAGAATGTGATTAAACGCTCTTTTCCTATTTCAAAAGTTTTAGTTTTTGGGGGTAAGAGCTACGTATGTTGAAAAAATGAAGGTATTAGACTATTTTATGATTGCAAATGGTAAAGAATGTGATTAAAGGCTCTTTTCCTATTTTAAAAGTTTTAGTTTTCGATTGTAATAGCTACGTATGTTGAAAAATGAAGATATTAGACAATTTTATAATTGCACATGGTAGATAATGTGATTAAAGGCTCTTTTCCTATTTCAAAAGTTTTAGTTTTCGAGGGTAATAGCTACGTATGTTGAAAAAATTAAGATATTAGACTATTTTATGATTGCAAATGGTAAAGAATGTGATTAAAGGCTCATTTCCTATTTCAAAAGTTTTAGTTTTCGAGGGTAAGAGCTTTGTCTGTGGAAAAAATGAAAATATTAGACTATTTTATGATTGCATATGGTAAAGAATGTGATTAAAGGCTCTTTTCCTATTTCTAAAGTTTTTGTTTTCGAGGGTAAGAGCTTTGTCTGTGGAAAAAATGAAGATATTAGACTATTTTATGATTGCACATGGTAAAGAATATAATTAAAGTCTCTTTTCCTATTTCAAAAGTTTTAGTTTTCGAGGGTATTAGCTACGTATGTTGAAAAAATGAAGATATTAAACTATTTTATGATTGCAAATGGTAAAGAATGTGATTAGAGGCTCTATTCCTATTTCAAAAGTTTTAGTTTTCGAGGGTAAGAGCTTTGTATGTGGAAAAAATGAAGATATTAGACTATTTTATGATTGCAAATGGTAAAGAATGTGATTAAAGGCTCTTTTCCTATGTCAAAAGTTTTAGTTTTCGAGGGTAATAGCTACGTATGTTGAAAAAATGAAGATATTAGACTATTTTATGATTGCAAATGGTAAAGAATGCGATTAAAGGCTCTTTTCCTATTTCAAAAGTTTTAGTTTTCGGGGGTAAGAGCTACGTATGTTGAAAAAATGAAGATATTAGACTATTTTATGATTGCAAATGGCAAAGAATGTGATTAAAGGCTCTTTTCCTATTTTAAAAGTTTTAGTTTTCGAGGGTAATAGCTACGTTTGTTTAAAAAATGAAGATATTAGACTATTTTATGATTGCAAATGGTAAAGAATGTGATTAAAGGCTCTTTTCCTATTTCAAAAGTTTTAGTTTTCGAGGGTAATAGCTACGTATGTTGAAAAAATGAAGATATTAGACTATTTTATGATTGCAAATGGTAAAGAATGTGATTAAAGGCTCTTTTCCTATTTCAAAAGTTTTAGTTTTCGAGGGTAATAGCTACGTATGTTGAAAAAATGAAGATATTAGACTATTTTATGATTGCAAATGGTAAATAATGTGATTAAAGGCTCTTTTCCTATTTCAAAAGTTTTAGTTTTCGAGGATAAGAGCTTTGTCTGTGGAAAAAATGAAGATATTAGACTATTTTATGATTGCACATGGTAAAGAATGTGATTAAAGGCTCTTTTCCTATGTCAAAAGTTTTAGTTTTCGAGGGCAATAGCTACGTATGTTGAAAAAATGAAGATATTAGACTATTTTATGATTGCACATGGTAAAGAATGTGATTAAAGGCTCTTTTCCTATGTCAAAAGTTTTAGTTTTCGAGGGTAATAGCTACGTATGTTGAAAAAATGAAGATATTCGACTATTTTATGATTGCAAATGGTAAAGAATGTGATTAAAGGCTCTTTTCCTATTTCAAAAGTTTTAGTTTTCGAGGGTAATAGCTTTGTCTGTGGAAAAAATTAAGATATTAGACTATTTTATGATTGCAAATGGTAAAGAATGTGATTAAAGGTTTTTTTCCCTATTTCAAAAGTTTTAGATTTTGGGGGTAAGAGCTACGTATGTTGAAAAAATGAAGGTATTAGACTATTTTATGATTGCAAATGGTAAAGAATGTGATTAAAGGCTCTTTTCCTATTTTAAAAGTTTTAGTTTTCGAGGGTAATAGCTACGTATGTTGAAAAAATGAAGATATTAGACTATTTTATGATTGTAAATGGTAAAGAATGTGATTAAAGGCTCATTTCCTATTTCAAAAGTTTTAGTTTTCGAGGGTAAGAGCTTTGTCTGTGGAAAAAATGAACATATTAGACTATTTTATTATTGCACATGGTAAAGAATGTGATTAAAGGCTCTTTTCCTATGTCAAAAGTTTTAGTTTTCGAGGGCAATAGCTACGTATGTTGAAGAAATGTAGATATTAGACTATTTTATGATTGCAAATGGTAAAGAATGTGATTAAAGGCTCTTTTCCCATTTCAAAAGTTTTAGTTTTCGAGGGTAATAGCTACGTATGTTGAAAAAATGAAGATATTAGACTATTTTATGATTGCAAATAGTAAAGAATGTGATTAAAGGCTCTTTTCCTATTTCAAAAGTTTTAGTATTCGAGGGTAATAGCTACGTGTGTTGAAAAAATGAAGATATTAGACTATTTTATGATTGTACATGGTAAAGAATGTGATTAAAGGCTCTTTTCCTATGTCAAAAGTTTTAGTTTTCGAGGGTAATAGCTACGTATGTTGAAAAAATGAAGATATTAGACTATTTTATGATTGCACATGGTAAAGAATGTGATTAAAGGCTCTTTTCCTATTTCAAAAGTTTTAGTTTTCGAGGGTAATAGCTACGTATGTTGAAAAAATGAAGATATTAGACTATTTTATGATTGCACATGGTAAAGAATGTGATTAAAGGCTCTTTTCCTATTTCAAAAGTTTTAGTTTTCGAGGGTAATAGCTACGTATGATGAAAAAATGAAGATATCAGACTATTTTATGATTGTACATGGTAAAGAAGGTGATTAAAGGCTCTTTTCCTATTTCAAAAGTTTTAGTTTTCGAGGGTAATAGCTAAGTCTGTGGAAAAAATGAAGATATTAGACTATTTTATGATTGCACATGGTAAAGAATGTGATTAAAGGCTCTTTTCCTATTTCAAAAGTTTTAGTTTTCGAGGGTAATAGCTACGTATGTTGAAAAAATGAAGATATTAGACTATTTTATGATTGCACATGGTAAAGAATGTTACTAAAGGCTCTTTTCCTATGTCAAAAGTTTTAGTTTTCGAGGGTAATAGCTACGTATGTTGAAAAAATGAAGATATTATACTATTTTATGATTGCAAATGATAAAGAATGTGATTAAAGGCTCTTTTCCTATTTCAAAAGTTTTAGTTTTCGAGGGTAAGAGCTTTGTCTGTGGAAAAAATGAAGATATTAGACTATTTTATGATTGCACATGGTAAAGAATGTGAATAAAGGCTCTTTTCCTATTTCTAAAGTTTTATTTTCCGAGGGTAAGAGCTTTGTCTGTGGAAAAAATGAAGATATTAGACTATTTTATGATTGCACATGGTAAAGAATTTGATTAAAGGCTCTTTTCCTATTTCAAAAGTTTTAGTTTTCGAGGGTATTAGCTACGTATGTTGAAAAAATGAAGATATTAAACTATTTTATGATTGCAAATGGTAAAGAATGTGATTAGAGGCTCTATTCCTATTTCAAAAGTTTTAGTTTTCGAGGGTAAGAGCTTTGTATGTGGAAAAAATGAAGATATTAGACTATATTATGATTGCACATGGTAAAGAATGTTACTAAAGGCTCTTTTCCTATGTCAAAAAATTTAGTTTTCGATGGTAATAGCTACGTATGTTGAAAAAATGAAGATATTAGACTATTTTATGATTGCAAATGGTGAAGAATGTGATTAAAGGCTCTTTTCCTATTTCAAAAGTTTTAGTTTTCGAGGGTAATAGCTACGTATGTTGAAAAAATGAAGATATTAGACTATTTTATGATTGCATTTTATAATAGCTACGTATGTTGAAAAAATGAAGATATTAGACTATTTTATGATTGCAAATGGTGAAGAATGTGATTAAAGGCTCTTTTCCTATTTCAAAAGTTTTAGTTTTCGAGGGTAATAGCTACGTATGTTGAAAAAATGAAGATATTAGACTATTTTATGATTGCAAATGGTAAAGAATGTGATTAAAGGCTCTTTTCCTATTTCAAAAGTTTTAGTTTTCGAGGATAAGAGCTTTGTCTGTGGAAAAAATGAAGATATTAGACTATTTTATGATTGCACATGGTAAAGAATGTGATTAAAGGCTCTTTTCCTATGTCAAAAGTTTTAGTTTTCGAGGGTAATAGCTACGTATGTTGAAAAAATGAAGATATTAGACTATTTTATGATTGCACATGGTAAAGAATGTGATTAAAGGCTCTTTTCCTATTTCAAAAGTTTTAGTTTTCGGGGGTAAGAGCTACGTATGTTGAAAAAATGAAGATATTAGACTATTTTATGATTGCAAATGGCAAAGAATGTGATTAAAGGCTCTTTTCCTATTTTAAAAGTTTTAGTTTTCGAGGGTAATAGCTAAGTATGTTGAAAAAATGAAGATATTAGACTATTTTATGATTGCAAATGGTAAAGAATGTGATTAAAGGCTCTTTTCCTATTTCAAAAGTTTTAGTTTTCGAGGGTAATAGCTACGTATGTTGAAAAAATGAAGATATTAGACTATTTTATGATTGCAAATGGTGAAGAATGTGATTAAAGGCTCTTTTCCTATTTCAAAAGTTTTAGTTTTCGAGGGTAATAGCTACGTATGTTGAAAAAATGAAGATATTAGACTATTTTATGATTGCAAATGGTAAATAATGTGATTAAAGGCTCTTTTCCTATTTCAAAAGTTTTAGTTTTCGAGGATAAGAGCTTTGTCTGTGGAAAAAATGAAGATATTAGACTATTTTATGATTGCACATGGTAAAGAATGTGATTAAAGGCTCTTTTCCTATGTCAAAAGTTTGAGTTTTCGAGGGTAATAGCTACGTATGTTGAAAAAATGAAGATATTAGACTATTTTATGATTGCACATGGTAAAGAATGTGATTAAAGGCTCTTTTCCTATGTCAAAAGTTTTAGTTTTCGAGGGTAATAGCTACGTATGTTGAAAAAATGAAGATATTAGACTATTTTATGATTGCAAATGGTAAAGAATGTGATTAAAGGCTCTTTTCCTATTTCAAAAGTTTTAGTTTTCGAGGGTAATAGCTTTGTCTGTGGAAAAAATGAAGATATTAGACTATTTTATGATTGCAAATGGTAAAGAATGTGATTAAAGGTTTTTTTCCTATTTCAAAAGTTTTAGATTTTGGGGGTAAGAGCTACGTATGTTGAATAAATGAAGGTATTAGACTATTTTATGATTGCAAATGGTAAAGAATGTGATTAAAGGCTCTTTTCCTATTTTAAAAGTTTTAGTTTTCGAGGGTAATAGCTACGTATGTTGAAAAAATGAAGATATTAGACTATTTTATGATTGCAAATGGTAAAGAATGTGATTAAAGGCTCATTTCCTATTTCAAAAGTTTTAGTTTTCGAGGGTAAGAGCTTTGTCTGTCATAAAAATGAACATATTAGACTATTTTATTATTGCACATGGTAAAGAATGTGATTAAAGGCTCTTTTCCTATGTCAAAAGTTTTAGTTTTCGAGGGCAATAGCTACGTATGTTGAAAAAATTAAGATATTAGACTATTTTATGATTGCAAATGGTAAAGAATGTGATTAAAGGCTCTTTTCCCATTTCAAAAGTTTTAGTTTTCGAGGGTAATAGCTACGTATGTTGAAAAAATGAAGATATTAGACTATTTTATGATTGCAAATAGTAAAGAATGTGATTAAAGGCTCTTTTCCTATTTCAAAAGTTTTAGTATTCGAGGGTAATAGCTACGTATGTTGAAAAAATGAAGATATTAGACTATTTTATGATTGTACATGGTAAAGAATGTGATTAAAGGCTCTTTTCCTATGTCAAAAGTTTTAGTTTTCGAGGGTAATAGCTACGTATGTTGAAAAAATGAAGATATTAGACTATTTTATGATTGCACATGGTAAAGAATGTGATTAAAGGCTCTTTTCCTATTTCAAAAGTTTTAGTTTTCGAGGGTAAGAGCTACGTATGTTGAAAAAATGAAGATATTAGACTATTTTATGATTGCACATGGTAAAGAATGTGATTAAAGGCTCTTTTCCTATTTCAAAAGTTTTAGTTTTCGAGGGTAATAGCTACGTATGTTGAAAAAATGAAGATATTAGACTATTTTATGATTGCAAATGGTAAAGAATGTAATTAAAGGCTCTTTTCCTATTTCAAAAGTTTTAGTTTTCGAGGGTAAAAGCTATGTCTGTGGAAAAAATGAAGATATTAGACTATTTTATGATTGCACATGGTAAAGAATGTGATTAAAAGCTCTTTTCCTATTTCAAAAGTTTTAGTATTCGAGGGTAATAGCTACGTATGTTGAAAAAATGAAGATATTAGACTATTTTATGATTGTACATGGTAAAGAATGTGATTAAAGGCTCTTTTCTTATTTCAAAAGTTTTAGTTTTCGAGGGTAATAGCTAGGTCTGTGGAAAAAATGAAGATATTAGACTATTTTATGATTCTTATGTCAAAAGTTTTAGTTTTCGAGGGTAATAGCTACGTATGTTGAAAAAAGGATATTATAATATTTTATGATTGCAAATGGTAAAGAATGTGATTAAAGGCTCTTTTCCTATGTCAAAAGTTTTAGTTTTCGAGGATAATAGCTACGTATGTTGAAAAAATGAAGATATTGGACAATTTTATGATTGTAAATGGTAAAGAATGTGATTAAAGGCTCTTTTCCTATTTCAAAAGTTTTAGTTTTCGATGGTAATAGCTATGTCTGTGGAAAAAATGAAGATTTTAGACTATTTTATGATTGCACAAGGTAAAGAATGTGATTAAAAGCTCTTTTCCTATGTCAAAAGTTTTAGTTTTCGAGAGTAATAGCTACGTATGTTGAAAAAATGAACATATTAGACTATTTTATGATTGCACATGGTAAAGAATGTGATTAAAGGCTCTTTTCCTATGTCAAAAGTTTTAGTTTTTGAGGGTAATAGCTACGTATGTTGAAAAAATTAAGATATTAGACTATTTTATGATTGCAAATGGTAAAGAATGTGATTAAAGGCTCTTTTCCTATGTCAAAAGTTTTAGTTTTCGAGGGTAATAGCTACGTATGTTGAAAAAATGAAGATATTAGACAATTTTATGATTGCAAATGGTAAAGAATGTGATTAAAGGCTCTTTTCCTATTTCAAAAGTTTTAGTTTTCGATGGTAATAGCTATGTCTGTGGAAAAAATGAAGATTTTAGACTATTTTATGATTGCACACGGTAAAGAATGTGATTAAAGGCTCTTTTCCTATTTGAAAAGTTTTAGTTTTCGGGGGGTGATAGCTACGTATGTTGAAAAAATGAAGATATTAGACTATTTTATGATTGCACATGGTAAAGAATGTGATTAAAGGCTCTTTTCCTATTTCAAAAGTTTTAGTTTTCGAGGGTAATAGCTACGTATGTTGAAAAAATGAAGATATTAGACTATTTTATGATTGCAAATGGTAAAAAATGTAATTAAAGGCTCTTTTCCTATTTCAAAAGTTTTAGTTTTCGAGGGTAAAAGCTATGTCTGTGGAAAAAATGAAGATATTAGACTATTTTATGATTGCACATTAAAGAATGTGATTAAAAGCTCTTTTCCTACTTCAAAAGTTTTAGTATTCGAGGGTAATAGCTACGTATGTTGAAAAAATGAAGATATTAGACTATTTTATGATTGTACATGGTAAAGAATGTGATTAAAGGCTCTTTTCTTATTTCAAAAGTTTTAGTTTTCGAGGGTAATAGCTAGGTCTGTGGAAAAAATGAAGATATTAGACTATTTTATGATTGCACATGGTAAAGAATGTGATTAAAGGCTCTTTTCCTATTTCAAAAGTTTTAGTTTTCGAGGGTAATAGCTACGTATGTTGAAAAAATGAAGATATTAGACTATTGTATGATTGCACATGGTAAAGAATGTGATTAAAGGCTCTTTTCTTATGTCAAAAGTTTTAGTTTTCGAGGGTAATAGCTACGTATGTTGAAAAAAAGGATATTATACTATTTTATGATTGCAAATGGTAAAGAATGTGATTAAAGGCTCTTTTCCTATGTCAAAAGTTTTAGTTTTCGAGGATAATAGCTACGTATGTTGAAAAAATGAAGATATTGGACAATTTTATGATTGCAAATGGTAAAGAATGTGATTAAAGGCTCTTTTCCTATTTCCAAAGTTTTAGTTTTCGATGGTAATAGCTATGTCTGTGGAAAAAATGAAGATTTTAGACTATTTTATTATTGCACAAGGTAAAGAATTTGATTAAAAGCTCTTTTCCTATGTCAAAAGTTTTAGTTTTCGAGAGTAATAGCTACGTATGTTGAAAAAATGAAGATATTAGACTATTTTATGATTGCACATGGTAAAGAATGTGATTAAAGGCTCTTTTCCTATGTCAAAAGTTTTAGTTTTTGAGGGTAATAGCTACGTATGTTGAAAAAATTAAGATATTAGACTATTTTATGATTACAAATGGTAAAGAATGTGATTAAAGGCTCTTTTCCTATGTCAAAAGTTTTAGTTTTCGAGGGTAATAGCTACGTATGTTGAAAAAATGAAGATATTAGACAATTTTATGATTGCAAATGGTAAAGAATGTGATTAAAGGCTCTTTTTCTATTTCAAAAGTTTTACTTTTCGATGGTAATAGCTATGTCTGTGGAAAAAATGAAGATTTTAGACTATTTTATGATTGCACACGGTAAAGAATGTGATTAAAGGCTCGTTTCCTATTTGAAAAGTTTTAGTTTTCGGGGGGTGATAGCTACGTATGTTGAAAAAATGAAGATGTTAGACTATTTTATGATTGCACATGGTAAAGAATGTGATTAAAGGCTCTTTTCCTATGTCAAAAGTTTTAGTTTTTGAGGGTAATAGCTACGTATGTTGAAAAAATTAAGATATTAGACTATTTTATGATTACAAATGGTAAAGAATGTGATTAAAGGCTCTTTTCCTATGTCAAAAGTTTTAGTTTTCGAGGGTAATAGCTACGTATGTTGAAAAAATGAAGATATTAGACAATTTTATGATTGCAAATGGTAAAGAATGTGATTAAAGGATCTTTTTCTATTTCAAAAGTTTTAGTTTTCGATGGTAATAGCTATGTCTGTGGAAAAAATGAAGATTTTAGACTATTTTATGATTGCACACGGTAAAGAATGTGATTAAAGGCTCGTTTCCTATTTCAAAAGTTTTAGTTTTCGGGGGTAATAGCTACAAATGTTGAAAAAATGAAGATATTAGACAATTTTATGATTGCAAAGGGTAAAGAATGTGATTAAAGGCTCTTTTCCTATTTCAAAAGTTCTAGTTTTCGAGGGTAATAGCTACGTTTGTTGAAAAAATGAAGATATTAGACTATTTTATGATTGCAAATGGTAAAGAATGTGATTAAAGGCTTTTTTCCTATTTCAAAAGTTTTAGTTTTCGAGAGTAATAGCTTTGTCTGTGGAAAAAATGAAGATATTAGACTATTTAATGATTGCACATGGTAAAGAATGTGATTAAAGGCTCTTTTCCTATTTCAAAAGTATTAGTTTTCGAGGTTAACAGCTAGGTCTGAGGAAAAAATGAAAATATTAGACTATTTTATGATTGCAAATGGTAAAGAATGTGGTTAAAGGCTCATTTCCTATTTCAAAAGTTTTAGTTTTCGAGGGTAATAGCTACGTATGTTGAAAAATTGAAGGTGTTAGACAATTTTATAATTGCACATGGTAAAGAATGTGATTAAAGGCTCTTTTCCTATGTCAAAAGTTTTAGTTTTCGAGCGCAATAGCTACGTATGTTGAAAAAATGAAGATATTAGACTATTTTATGATTGCAAATGGTAAAGAATGTGATTAAAGGCTCTTTTCCTATGTCAAAAGTTTTAGTTTACGAGGGTAATAGCTACGTATGTTGAAAAAATGAAGATATTAGACTATTTTATGATTGCAAATGGTAAAGAATGTGATTAAAGGCTCTTTTCCTATTTCAAAAGTTTTAGTTTTCGAGGGTAATAGCTTAAAATGTTGAAAAAATGAAGATATTAGACAATTTTATGATTGCAAATGGTAAAGAATGTGATTAAAGGCTCTTTTCCTATTTCAAAAGTTCTAGTTTTCGAGGGTAATAGCTACGTTTGTTGAAAAAATGAAGATATTAGACTATTTTATGATTGCAAATGGTAAAGAATGTGATTAAAGGCTTTTTTCCTATTTCAAAAGTTTTAGTTTTCGAGAGTAATAGCTTTGTCTGTGGAAAAAATGAAGATATTAGACTATTTAATGATTGCACATGGTAAAGAATGTGATTAAAGGCTCTTTTCCTATTTCAAAAGTATTAGTTTTCGAGGTTAACAGCTAGGTCTGAGGAAAAAATGAAAATATTAGACTATTTTATGATTGCAAATGGTAAAGAATGTGATTAAAGGCTCTTTTCCTATTTCAAAAGTTTTAGTTTTCGAGGGTAATAGCTACGTATGTTGAAAAAATGAAGGTGTTAGACAATTTTATGATTGCACATGGTAAAGAATGTGATTAAAGGCTCTTTTCCTATGTCAAAAGTTTTAGTTTTCCAGCGCAATAGCTACGTATGTTGAAAAAATGAAGATATTAGACTATTTTATGATTGCAAATGGTAAAGAATGTGATTAAAGGCTCTTTTCCTATGTCAAAAGTTTTAGTTTTCGAGGGTAATAGCTACGTATGTTGAAAAAATGAAGATATTAGACTATTTTATGATTGCACATGGTAAAGAATGTGATTAAAGGCTCTTTTCCTATTTCAAAAGTTTTAGTTTTCGAGGGTAATAGCTTTGTCTGTGGAAAAAATGAAGATATTAGACTATTTAATGATTGCACATGGTAAAGAATGTGATTAAAGGCTCTTTTCCTATTTCAAAAGTATTAGTTTTCGAGGGTAATAGCTAGGTTTGAGGAAAAAATGAAATATTAGACTATTTTATGATTGCACATGGTAAAGAATTTGATTAAAGGCTCTTTTCCTATTTCAAAAGTTTTAGTTTTCGAGGGTAATAGCTACGTATGTTGAAAAAATGAAGATATTAGACTATTTATGATTGCAAATGGTAAAGAATGTGATTAAAGGCTCTTTTCCTATTTCAAAAGTTTTAGTTTTCGAGGGTAATAGCTACGTATGTTGAAAAAATGAAGATATTAGACTATTTTATGATTGCAAATGGTAAAGAATGTGATTAAAGGCTCTTTTCCTATTTCAAAAGTTTTAGTTTTCAAGGGTAATAGCTACGTATGTTGAAAAAATGAAAGTATTAGACTATTTTATGATTGCACATGGTAAAGAATGTGATTAAAGGCTCTTTTCCTATTTCAAAAGTTTTAGTTTTCGAGGGTAATAGCTACGTATGTTGAAAAAATGAAGATATTAGACTCAATTTTATGATTGCAAATGGTAAAGAATGTGATTAAAGGCTCTTTTCCTATTTCAAAAGTTTTAGTTTTCGAGGGTAATAGCTACGTATGTTGAAAAAATGAAGATATTAGACTATTTTATGATTGCAAATGGTAAAGAATGTGATTAAAGGCTCTTTTCCTATTTCAAAAGTTTTAGTTTTCGAGGGTAAGAGCTACGTATGTTGAAAAAATGAAGATATTAGACTATTTTATGATTGCAAATGGTAAAGAATGTGATTAAAGGCTCTTTTCCTATTTCAAAAGTTTTATTTTTCGAGGGTAATAGCTTTGTCTGTGGAAAAATGAAGATATTAGACTATTTTATGATTGCAAATGGTAAAGAATGGGATTAAAGGCTCTTTTCCTATTTCAAAAGTTTTAGTTTTCGGGGGTAAGAGCTACGTATGTTGAAAAAATGAAGATATTAGACTATTTTATGATTGCAAATGGTAAAGAATGTGATTAAAGGCTCTTTTCCTATTTGAAAAGTTTTAGTTTTCGAGGGTAATAGCTACGTATGTTGAAAAAATGAAGATATTAGACTATTTTATGATTGCAAATGGTAAAGAATGTGATTAAAGGCTCTTTTCCTATTTCAAAAGTTTTAGTTTTCGAGGGTAATAGCTACGTATGTTGAAAAAATGAAGATATTAGACTATTTATGATTGTACATGGTAAAGAATGTGATTAAAGGCTCTTTTCCTATTTCAAAAGTTTTAGTTTTCGAGGGTAATAGCTAGGTCTGTGAAAAAATGAAGATATTAGACTATTTTATGATTGCAAATGGTAAAGAATGTGATTAAAGGCTCTTTTCATATTTCAAAAGTTTTAGTTTTCGAGGGTAATATCTACGTATTAGACTATTTTATGATTGCAAATGGTAAAGAATGTGATTAAAGGCTCTTTTCCTATTTCAAAAGTTTTAGTTTTCGAGGGTAATAGCTACGTATGTTAAAAAATGAAGATATTAGACTATTTTATGATTGCAAATGGTAAAGAATGTGATTAAAGGCTCTTTTCCTATTTCAAAAGTTTTAGTTTTCGGGTAATAGCTACGTATGTTGAAAAAATGAAGATATTAGACTATTTTATGATTGCAAATGGTAAAGAATGTGATTAAAGGCTCTTTTCCTATTTCAAAAGTTTTAGTTTTCGAGTAAGAGCTACGTATGTTGAAAAAATGAAGATATTAGACTATTTTATGATTGCACATGGTAAAGAATGTGATTAAAGGCTCTTTTCCTATTTCAAAAGTTTTAGTTTTCGAGGGTAATAGCTAGGTATGTTGAAAAAATGAAGATATTAGACTATTTTATGATTGCAAATGGTAAAGAATGTGATTAAAGGCTCTTTTCCTATTTCAAAAGTTTTAGTTTTCGAGGGTAATAGCTACGTATGTTGAAAAAATGAAGATATTAAGACTATTTTATGATTGCACATGGTAAAGAATGTGATTAAAGGCTCTTTTCCTATTTCAAAAGTTTTAGTTTTCGAGGGTAAGAGCTTTGTCTGTGGAAAAAATGAAGATATTAGACTATTTTATGATTGCACATGGTAAAGAATATGATTAAAGGCTCTTTTCCTATTTCAAAAGTTTTAGTTTTCGAGGGTAATAGCTAAGTATGTTGAAAAAATGAAGATATTAAACTATTTTATGATTGCAAATGGTAAAGAATGTGATTAAAGGCTCTTTTCCTATTTCAAAAGTTTTAGTTTTCGAGGGTAATAGCTTTTATGTTGGAAAAAATGAAGATATTAGACTATTTTATGATTGCAAATGGTAAAGAATGTGATTAAAGGCTCTTTTCCTATGTCAAAAGTTTTAGTTTTCGAGGGTAATAGCTACGTATGTTGAAAAAATGAAGATATTAGACTATTTTATGATTGCAAATGGTAAAGAATGTGATTAAAGGCTCTTTTCCTATTTCAAAAGTTTTAGTTTTGAGGGTAATAGCTACGTATGTTGAAAAAATGAAGATATTAGACTATTTTATGATTGCAAATGGTAAAGAATGTGATTAAAGGCTCTTTTCCTATTTCAAAAGTTTTAGTTTTCGAGGGTAATAGCTACGTATGTTGAAAAAATGAAGATATTAGACTATTTTATGATTGCAAATGGTAAAGAATGTGATTAAAGGCTCTTTTCCTATTTCAAAAGTTTTAGTTTTCGGGGGTAAGAGCTACGTATGTTGAAAAAATGAAGATATTAGACTATTTTATGATTGCAAATGGCAAAGAATGTGATTAAAGGCTCTTTTCCTATTTAAAAGTTTTAGTTTTCGAGGGTAATAGCTACGTATATTGAAAAAATGAAGATATTAGACTATTTTATGATTGCAAATGGTAAAGAATGTGATTAAAGGCTCTTTTCCTATGTCAAAAGTTTTAGTTTTCGAGGGTAATAGCTACGTATGTTGAAAAAATGAAGATATTAGACTATTTTATGATTGCAAATGGTAAAGAATGTGATTAAAGGCTCTTTTCCTATTTCAAAAGTTTTAGTTTTCGAGGGTAAGAGCTTTGTATGTGGAAAAAATGAAGATATTAGACTATTTTATGATTGCACATGGTAAAGAATGTTATTAAAGGCTCTTTTCCTATGTCAAAAGTTTTAGTTTTCGAGGGTAATAGCTACGTATGTTGAAAAAATGAAGATATTAGACTATTTTATGATTGCAAATGGTAAAGAATGTGATTAAAGGCTCTTTTCCTATTTCAAAAGTTTTAGTTTTCGAGGGTAAGAGCTGTATGTGGAAAAAATGAAGATATTAGACTATTTTATGATTGCAAATGGTAAAGAATGTGATTAAAGGCTCTTTTCCTATGTCAAAAGTTTTAGTTTTCGAGGGTAATAGCTACGTATGTTGAAAAAATGAAGATATTAGACTATTTTATGATTGCAAATGGTAAAGAATGTGATTAAAGGCTCTTTTCCTATTTCAAAAGTTTTAGTTTTCGAGGGTAATAGCTACGTATGTTGAAAAAATGAAGATATTAGACTATTTTATGATTGCAAATGGTAAAGAATGTGATTAAAGGCTCTTTTCCTATGTCAAAAGTTTTAGTTTTCGAGGGTAATATTTACGTATGTTGAAAAAATGAAGATATTAGACTATTTTATGATTGCAAATGGTAAAGAATGTGATTAAAGGCTCTTTTCCTATTTCAAAAGTTTTAGTTTTCGGGGGTAAGAGCTACGTATGTTGAAAAAATGAAGATATTAGACTATTTTATGATTGCAAATGGCAAAGAATGTGATTAAAGGCTCTTTTCCTATTTAAAAGTTTTAGTTTTCGAGGGTAATAGCTACGTATGTTGAAAAAATGAAGATATTAGACTATTTTATGATTGCAAATGGTAAAGAATGTGATTAAAGGCTCTTTTCCTATTTCAAAAGTTTTAGTTTTCGGGGTAAGAGCTACGTATGTTGAAAAAATGAAGATATTAGACTATTTTATGATTGCAAATGGCAAAGAATGTGATTAAAGGCTCTTTTCCTTTGAAAAGTTTTAGTTTTCGAGGGTAATAGCTACGTATGTTGAAAAAATGAAGATATTAGACTATTTTATGATTGCAAAGGGTAAAGAATGTGATTAAAGGCTCTTTTCCTATTTCAAAAGTTTTAGTTTTCGAGGGTAATAGCTACGTATGTTGAAAAAATGAAGATATTAGACTATTTTATGATTGTACATGGTAAAGAATGTGATTAAAGGCTCTTTTCCAATTTCAAAAGTTTTAGTTTTCGAGGGTAATAGCTAGGTCTGGAAAAAATGAAGATATTAGACTATTTTATGATTGCACATGGTAAAGAATGTGATTAAAGGCTCTTTTCCTATTTCAAAAGTTTTAGTTTTCGAGGGTAATAGCTACGTATGATGATTGCAAATGGTAAAGAATGTGATTAAAGGCTCTTTTCCTATTTCAAAAGTTTTAGTTTTCGAGGGTAATAGCTTCTGTGTAAAAAATGAAGATATTAGACTATTTTATGATTGCACATGGTAAAGAATGTGATTAAAGGCTCTTTTCCTATTTCAAAAGTTTTAGTTTTTCGAGGGTAATAGCTACGTATGTTGAAAAAATGAAGTATTAGACTATTTTATGATTGCAAATGGTAAAGAATGTGATTAAAGGCTCTTTTCCTATTTCAAAAGTTTTAGTTTTCGAGGGTAATAGCTACGTATGTTGAAAAAATGAAGATATTAGACTATTTTATGATTGCAAATGGTAAAGAATGTGATTAAAGGCTCTTTTCCTATTTCAAAAGTTTTAGTTTTCGAGGGTAATAGCTAGGTATGTTGAAAAAATGAAGATATTAGACTATTTTATGATTGCAAATGGTAAAGAATGTGATTAAAGGCTCTTTTCCTATTTCAAAATTTTAGTTTTCGAGGGTAAGAGCTACGTATGTTGAAAAAATGAAGATATTAGACTATTTTATGATTGCAAATGGTAAAGAATGTGATTAAAGGCTCTTTTCCTATTTCAAAAGTTTTAGTTTTCGAGGGTAATAGCTTTGTCTGTGGAAAAATGAAGATATTAGACTATTTTATGATTGCAAATGGTAAAGAATGGGATTAAAGGCTCTTTTCCTATTTCAAAAGTTTTAGTTTTCGGGGGTAAGAGCTACGTATGTTGAAAAAATGAAGATATTAGACTATTTTATGATTGCAAATGGTAAAGAATGTGATTAAAGGCTCTTTTCCTATTGTCAAAAGTTTTAGTTTTCGAGGGTAATAGCTACGTATGTTGAAAAAATGAAGATATTAGACTATTTTATGATTGCAAATGGTAAAGAATGTGATTAAAGGCTCTTTTCCTATTTCAAAAGTTTTAGTTTTCGGGGGTAAGAGCTACGTATGTTGAAAAAATGAAGATATTAGACTATTTTATGATTGCAAATGGTAAAGAATGTGATTAAAGGCTCTTTTCCTATTTGAAAAGTTTTAGTTTTCGAGGGTAATAGCTACGTATGTTGAAAAAATGAAGATATTAGACTATTTTATGATTGCAAATGGTAAAGAATGTGATTAAAGGCTCTTTTCCTATTTCAAAAGTTTTAGTTTTCGAGGGTAATAGCTACGTATGTTGAAAAAATGAAGATATTAGACTATTTTATGATTGCAAATGGTAAAGAATGTGATTAAAGGCTCTTTTCCTATTTCAAAAGTTTTAGTTTTCGAGGGTAATAGCTACGTATGTTGAAAAAATGAAGATATTAGACTATTTTATGATTGCAAATGGTAAAGAATGTGATTAAAGGCTCTTTTCCTATTTTCAAAAGTTTTAGTTTTCGAGGTAATAGCTACGTATGTTGAAAAAATGAAGATATTAGACTATTTTATGATTGCAAATGGTAAAGAATGGGATTAAAGGCTCTTTTCCTATTTCAAAAGTTTTAGTTTTCGGGGGTAAGAGCTACGTATGTTGAAAAAATGAAGATATTAGACTATTTTAGGATTGCAAATGGCAAAGAATGTGATTAAAGGCTCTTTTCCTATTTGAAAAGTTTTAGTTTTCGAGGGTAATAGCTACGTATGTTGAAAAAATGAAGATATTAGACTATTTTATGATTGCAAATGGCAAAGAATGTGATTAAAGGCTCTTTTCCTATTTCAAAAGTTTTAGTTTTTGAGGGTAATAGCTACGTATGTTGAAAAAATGAAGATATAAGACTATTTTATGATTGTACATGGTAAAGAATGTGATTAAAGGCTCTTTTCCTATTTCAAAAGTTATAGTTTTCGAGGGTAATAGCTAGGTCTGCGGAAAAAATGAAGATATTAGACTATTTTATGAATGCACATGGTAAAGAATGTGATTAAAGGCTCTTTTCCTATTTCAAAAGTCTTACTTTTCGAGGGTAATAGCTACGTATGATGATTGCAAATGGTAAAGAATGTCATTAAAGGCTCTTTTCCTATTTCAAAAGTTTTAGTTTTCGAGGGTAATAGCTTTTTCTGTGTAAAAAATGAAGATATTAGACTATTTTATGATTGCAAATGGTAAAGAATGTGATTAAAGGCTCTTTTCCTATTTCAAATAATAGACAATTTCAAATAATTAAATAATTAAATAATTAGACTATTTCAAATAATACAAATATTTCAAATAATTCTTAATTTTTTCAACATACGTAGCTATTACCCTCGAAAAATAAAACTTTTGACATAGGAAAAGAGCCTTTAATCACATTCTTTTAATCACAGCCTTTTAATCACAAGAATGTGATTAAAGGCTCTTTTCCTATTTCAAAAGTTTTAGTTTTCGAGGGTAATAGCTTTGTCTGTGGAAAAATGAAGATATTAGACTATTTTATGATTGCAAATGGTAAAGAATGGGATTAAAGGCTCTTTTCCTATTTCAAAAGTTTTAGTTTTCGGGGGTAAGAGCTACGTATGTTGAAAAAATGAAGATATTAGACTATTTTATGATTGCAAATGGCAAAGAATGTGATTAAAGGCTCTTTTCCTATTTGAAAAGTTTTAGTTTTCGAGGGTAATAGCTACGTATGTTGAAAAAATGAAGATATTAGACTATTTTATGATTGCAAATGGTAAAGAATGTGATTAAAGGCTCTTTTCCTATGTCAAAAGTTTTAGTTTTCGAGGGTAATAGCTACGTATGTTGAAAAAATGAAGATATTAGACTATTTTATGATTGCAAATGGTAAAGAATGTGATTAAAGGCTCTTTTCCTATTTCAAAAGTTTTAGTTTTCGGGGGTAAGAGCTACGTATGTTGAAAAAATGAAGATATTAGACTATTTTATGATTGCAAATGGCAAAGAATGTGATTAAAGGCTCTTTTCCTATTTGAAAAGTTTTAGTTTTCGAGGGTAATAGCTACGTATGTTGAAAAAATGAAGATATTAGACTATTTTATGATTGCAAATGGTAAAGAATGTGATTAAAGGCTCTTTTCCTGCATAAAATATTATGCAAATATTTTATGCAAATTGCAAATGGTAAAGAATGTGATTAAAGGCTCTTTTCCTATTTCAAAAGTTTTAGTTTTCGGGGGTAAGAGCTACGTATGTTGAAAAAATGAAGATATTAGACTATTTTATGATTGCAAATGGCAAAGAATGTGATTAAAGGCTCTTTTCCTATTTTAAAATTTTTAGTTTTCGAGGGTAATAGCTACGTATGTTGAAAAAATGAAGATATTAGACTATTTTATGATTGCAAATGGTAAAGAATGTGATTAAAGGCTCTTTTCCTATGTCAAAAGTTTTAGTTTTCGAGGGTAATAGCTACGTATGTTGAAAAAATGAAGATATTAGACAATTTTATGATTGCACATGGTAAAGAATGTGATTAAAGGCTCTTTTCCTATTTTAAAAGTTTTAGTTTTCGAGGGTAAGAGCTTTGTATGTGGAAAAAATGAAGATATTAGACTATTTTATGATTGCACATGGTAAAGAATGTTATTAAAGGCTCTTTTCCTATGTCAAAAGTTTTAGTTTTCGAGGGTAATAGCTACGTATGTTGAAAAAATGAAGATATTAAACTTTTTATGATTGCAAATGGTAAAGAATGTGATTAGAGGCTCTATTCCTATTTCAAAAGTTTTAGTTTTCGAGGGTAAGAGCTTTGTATGTGGAAAAAATGAAGATATTAGACTATTTTATGATTGCACATGGTAAAGAATGTTATTAAAGGCTCTTTTCCTATGTCAAAAGTTTTAGTTTTCGAGGGTAATAGCTACGTATGTTGAAAAAATGAAGATATTAGACTATTTTATGATTGCAAATGGTAAAGAATGTGATTAAAGGCTCTTTTCCTATTTCAAAAGTTTTAGTTTTCGAGGGTAATAGCTACGTATGTTGAAAAAATGAAGATATTAGACTATTTTATGATTGCAAATGGTAAAGAATGTGATTAAAGGCTCTTTTCCTATGTCAAAAGTTTTAGTTTTCGAGGGTAATAGCTACGTATGTTGAAAAAATGAAGATATTAGACTATTTTATGATTGCAAATGGTAAAGAATGTGATTAAAGGCTCTTTTCCTATTTCAAAAGTTTTAGTTTTCGGGGGTAAGAGCTACGTATGTTGAAAAAATGAAGATATTAGACTATTTTATGATTGTACATGGTAAAGAATGTGATTAAAGGCTCTTTTCCTATTTCAAAAGTTATAGTTTTCGAGGGTAATAGCTAGGTCTGCGGAAAAAATGAAGATATTAGACTATTTTATGAATGCACATGGTAAAGAATGTGATTAAAGGCTCTTTTCCTATTTCAAAAGTCTTACTTTTCGAGGGTAATAGCTACGTATGATGATTGCAAATGGTAAAGAATGTCATTAAAGGCTCTTTTCCTATTTCAAAAGTTTTAGTTTTCGAGGGTAATAGCTTTTTCTGTGTAAAAAATGAAGATATTAGACTATTTTATGATTGCAAATGGTAAAGAATGTGATTAAAGGCTCTTTTCCTATTTCAAAAGTTTTAGTTTTTGGGGGTAAGAGCTACGTATGTTGAAAAAATGAAGGTATTAGACTATTTTATGATTGCAAATGGTAAAGAATGTGATTAAAGGCTCTTTTCCTATTTTAAAAGTTTTAGTTTTCGATTGTAATAGCTACGTATGTTGAAAAATGAAGATATTAGACAATTTTATGATTGCACATGGTAGAGAATGTGATTAAAGGCTCTTTTCCTATTTCAAAAGTTTTAGTTTTCGAGGGTAATAGCTAGGTATGTTGAAAAAATGAAGATATTAGACTATTTTATGATTGCAAATGGTAAAGAATGTGATTAAAGGCTCATTTCCTATTTCAAAATTTCTAGTTTTCGAGTTTAAGAGCTTTGTCTGTGGAAAAAATGGAGATATTAGACTATTTTATGATTGCAAATGGTAAAGAATGTGATTAAAGGCTCTTTTCCTATTTCAAAAGTTTTAGTTTTCGAGGGTAATAGCTTTGTCTGTGGAAAAATGAAGATATTAGACTATTTTATGATTGCAAATGGTAAAGAATGGGATTAAAGGCTCTTTTCCTATTTCAAAAGTTTTAGTTTTCGGGGGTAAGAGCTACGTATGTTGAAAAAATGAAGATATTAGACTATTTTATGATTGCAAATGGTAAAGAATGTGATTAAAGGCTCTTTTCCTATGTCAAAAGTTTTAGTTTTCGAGGGTAATAGCTACGTATGTTGAAAAAATGAAGATATTAGACTATTTTATGATTGCAAATGGTAAAGAATGTGATTAAAGGCTCTTTTCCTATTTCAAAAGTTTTAGTTTTCGGGGGTAAGAGCTACGTATGTTGAAAAAATGAAGATATTAGACTATTTTATGATTGCAAATGGCAAAGAATGTGATTAAAGGCTCTTTTCCTATTTGAAAAGTTTTAGTTTTCGAGGGTAATAGCTACGTATGTTGAAAAAAGGAAGATATTAGACTATTTTATGATTGCAAATGGTAAAGAATGTGATTAAAGGCTCTTTTCCTATGTCAAAAGTTTTAGTTTTCGAGGGTAATAGCTACGTATGTTGAAAAAATGAAGATATTAGACTATTTTATGATTGCAAATGGTAAAGAATGGGATTAAAGGCTCTTTTCCTATTTCAAAAGTTTTAGTTTTCGGGGGTAAGAGCTACGTATGTTGAAAAAATGAAGATATTAGACTATTTTAGGATTGCAAATGGCAAAGAATGTGATTAAAGGCTCTTTTCCTATTTGAAAAGTTTTAGTTTTCGAGGGTAATAGCTACGTATGTTGAAAAAATGAAGATATTAGACTATTTTATGATTGCAAATGGCAAAGAATGTGATTAAAGGCTCTTTTCCTATTTCAAAAGTTTTAGTTTTTGAGGGTAATAGCTACGTATGTTGAAAAAATGAAGATATAAGACTATTTTATGATTGCAAATGGTAAAGAATGTGATTAAAGGCTCTTTTCCTATTTCAAAAGTTATAGTTTTCGAGGGTAATAGCTAGGTCTGCGGAAAAAATGAAGATATTAGACTATTTTATGAATGCACATGGTAAAGAATGTGATTAAAGGCTCTTTTCCTATTTCAAAAGTCTTACTTTTCGAGGGTAATAGCTACGTATGATGATTGCAAATGGTAAAGAATGTCATTAAAGGCTCTTTTCCTATTTCAAAAGTTTTAGTTTTCGAGGGTAATAGCTTTTTCTGTGTAAAAAATGAAGATATTAGACTATTTTATGATTGCAAATGGTAAAGAATGTGATTAAAGGCTCTTTTCCTATTTCAAATAATAGACAATTTCAAATAATTAAATAATTAAATAATTAAATAATTAGACTATTTCAAATAATACAAATATTTCAAATAATTCTTAATTTTTTCAACATACGTAGCTATTACCCTCGAAAAATAAAACTTTTGACATAGGAAAAGAGCCTTTAATCACATTCTTTTAATCACAGCCTTTTAATCACAAGAATGTGATTAAAGGCTCTTTTCCTATTTCAAAAGTTTTAGTTTTCGAGGGTAATAGCTTTGTCTGTGGAAAAATGAAGATATTAGACTATTTTATGATTGCAAATGGTAAAGAATGGGATTAAAGGCTCTTTTCCTATTTCAAAAGTTTTAGTTTTTTGGGGTAATAGCTACGTATGTTGAAAAAATGAAGATATTAGACTATTTTATGATTGCAAATGGCAAAGAATGTGATTAAAGGCTCTTTTCCTATTTGAAAAGTTTTAGTTTTCGAGGGTAATAGCTACGTATGTTGAAAAAATGAAGATAGACTATTTTATGATTGCAAATGGTAAAGAATGTGATTAAAGGCTCTTTTCCTATGTCAAAAGTTTTAGTTTTCGAGGGTAATAGCTACGTATGTTGAAAAAATGAAGATATTAGACTATTTTATGATTGCAAATGGTAAAGAATGTGATTAAAGGCTCTTTTCCTATTTCAAAAGTTTTAGTTTTCGGGGGTAAGAGCTACGTATGTTGAAAAAATGAAGATATTAGACTATTTTATGATTGCAAATGGCAAAGAATGTGATTAAAGGCTCTTTTCCTATTTGAAAAGTTTTAGTTTTCGAGGGTAATAGCTACGTATGTTGAAAAAATGAAGATATTAGACTATTTTATGATTGCAAATGGTAAAGAATGTGATTAAAGGCTCTTTTCCTGCATAAAATATTATGCAAATATTTTATGCAAATTGCAAATGGTAAAGAATGTGATTAAAGGCTCTTTTCCTATTTCAAAAGTTTTAGTTTTCGGGGTAAGAGCTACGTATGTTGAAAAAATGAAGATATTAGACTATTTTATGATTGCAAATGGCAAAGAATGTGATTAAAGGCTCTTTTCCTATTTTAAAATTTTTAGTTTTCGAGGGTAATAGCTACGTATGTTGAAAAAATGAAGATATTAGACTATTTTATGATTGCAAATGGTAAAGAATGTGATTAAAGGCTCTTTTCCTATGTCAAAAGTTTTAGTTTTCGAGGGTAATAGCTACGTATGTTGAAAAAATGAAGATATTAGACAATTTTATGATTGCACATGGTAAAGAATGTGATTAAAGGCTCTTTTCCTATTTTAAAAGTTTTAGTTTTCGAGGGTAAGAGCTTTGTATGTGGAAAAAATGAAGATATTAGACTATTTTATGATTGCACATGGTAAAGAATGTTATTAAAGGCTCTTTTCCTATGTCAAAAGTTTTAGTTTTCGAGGGTAATAGCTACGTATGTTGAAAAAATGAAGATATTAAACTTTTTTATGATTGCAAATGGTAAAGAATGTGATTAAAGGCTCTTTTCCTATTTCAAAAGTTTTAGTTTTCGAGGGTAAGAGCTTTGTATGTGGAAAAAATGAAGATATTAGACTATTTTATGATTGCACATGGTAAAGAATGTTATTAAAGGCTCTTTTCCTATGTCAAAAGTTTTAGTTTTCGAGGGTAATAGCTACGTATGTTGAAAAAATGAAGATATTAGACTATTTTATGATTGCAAATGGTAAAGAATGTGATTAAAGGCTCTTTTCCTATTTCAAAAGTTTTAGTTTTCGAGGGTAATAGCTACGTATGTTGAAAAAATGAAGATATTAGACTATTTTATGATTGCAAATGGTAAAGAATGTGATTAAAGGCTCTTTTCCTATGTCAAAAGTTTTAGTTTTCGAGGGTAATAGCTACGTATGTTGAAAAAATGAAGATATTAGACTATTTTATGATTGCAAATGGTAAAGAATGTGATTAAAGGCTCTTTTCCTATTTCAAAAGTTTTAGTTTTCGAGGGTAATAGCTACGTATGTTGAAAAAATGAAGATATTAGACTATTTTATGATTGCAAATGGTAAAGAATGTGCTTAAAGGCTCTTTTCCTTTTTCAAAAGTTTTAGTTTTCGAGGGTAATAGCTACATATGTTGAAAAAATGAAGATATTAGACTATTTTATGATTGCAAATGGTAAAGAATGTGATTAAAGGCTCTTTTCCTATGTCAAAAGTTTTAGTTTTCGAGGGTAATAGCTACGTATGTTGAAAAAATGAAGATATTAGACTATTTTATGATTGCAAATGGTAAAGAATGTGATTAAAGGCTCTTTTCCTATTTCAAAAGTTTTAGTTTTCGAGGGTAAGAGCTTTGTATGTGGAAAAAATGAAGATATTAGACTATTTTATGATTGCACATGGTAAAGAATGTTATTAAAGGCTCTTTTCCTATGTCAAAAGTTTTAGTTTTCGAGGGTAATAGCTACATATGTTGAAAAAAATGAAGATATTAGACAATTTTATGATTGCACATGGTAAAGAATGTGATTAAAGGCTCTTTTCCTATTTCAAAAGTTTTAGTTTTCGAGGGTAATAGCTACGTATGTTGAAAAAATGAAGATATTAGACTATTTTATGATTGCAAATGGTAAAGAATGTGATTAAAGGCTCTTTTCCTATTTCAAAAGTTTTAGTTTTCGAGGGTAAGAGCTTTGTATGTGGAAAAAATGAAGATATTAGACTATTTTATGATTGCAAATGGTAAAGAATGTGATTAAAGGCTCTTTTCCTATTTCAAAAGTTTTAGTTTTCGAGGGTAATAGCTACGTATGTTGAAAAATGAAGATATTAGACTATTTTATGATTGCAAATGGTAAAGAATGTGATTAAAGGCTCTTTTCCTATTTCAAAAGTTTTAGTTTTCGGGGGTAAGAGCTACGTATGTTGAAAAAATGAAGATATTAGACTATTTTATGATTGCAAATGGTAAAGAATGTGATTAAAGGCTCTTTTCCTATGTCAAAAGTTTTAGTTTTCGAGGGTAATAGCTACGTATGTTGAAAAAATGAAGATATTAGACAATTTTATGATTGCACATGGTATGTTGAAAAAATGAAGATATTAGACAATTTTATGATTGCACATGGTAAAGAATGTGATTAAAGGCTCTTTTCCTATTTCAAAAGTTTTAGTTTTCGAGGGTAAGAGCTACGTATGTTGAAAAAATGAAGATATTAGACTATTTTATGATTGCAAATGGTAAAGAATGTGATTAAAGGCTCTTTTCCTATGTCAAAAGTTTTAGTTTTCGAGGGTAATAGCTACGTATGTTGAAAAAATGAAGATATTAGACTATTTTATGATTGCAAATGGTAAAGAATGTGATTAAAGGCTCTTTTCCTATTTCAAAAGTTTTAGTTTTCGAGGGTAAGAGCTTTGTATGTGGAAAAAATGAAGATATTAGACTATTTTATGATTGCACATGGTAAAGAATGTTATTAAAGGCTCTTTTCCTATGTCAAAAGTTTTAGT
>NW_027063505.1:0-34346 GCF_032884065.1 Artemia franciscana | reverse complement strand
ATTTGAGAGTTCGCTTGGTAAACACCTTATTTTGGATATAACCTATTAATACAGTGAGCTCAAGCTGGTCTGATTTCCCTATAGACATTTATTGAAACATCATTCACAATCGGATTATTTTCATTTGTTGGCTAATTGATAGTTTTGGTATTTGAGTGCAAATTCCATTGGGACTTAGTGATTTATTAAGCAAAGAGATTTTCGTACAAGGACTTAAGAACTTGAATATATTTCAATGACATATTATCTGCAATAGCCATGTCGGAGAAATTGGTTTGGAATGCGATTTTGAACTTTTTAAATCGTGCTCGAAAAGCTGGAAATAAGAGTGTAACCAATAGAGTGTCAATTAAAAAAAAGTGCCGAAGACAATATTAACGAAATGTTAAAGGTACTTGAACTTTGTGAGCAACGTAACGTTGAGCTGCCAGTCTTTGTGATAGTTGAACCTGACAAAGTCCCTATCTGTCCTGGTGAGATAGCTGCGGTAATCACCAGAAAAGTTACAGAAGTTTGTAATAAGCTAGACAATTTCATGAATAAGGACCCTCCCGCCCCCTCGATTGTTCCTACAGTTACTGAAACAAAGCCCTCATATGCAGTGGTACTCAAGAATTTGCCCTCTGACCTCACGAAGTCCGATTTGAGGAAAGACTTTTTGCAAAAAATGTGTGGCAGAGAGTGCTCTAAAATTGTCGAAGTTCAGCCCAGAAGAGATAATTGGTGAGTTGTTACAGCTAGCAAGGCTGATGCAGAAACTCTTGTCGGGGTCTTTCAGAAAGGTGATAAATCTCTTTCTGCAACAATCAGGAGCCCCTCTCACCTCGGTATTGCTCGATTTGTCCCCAGCAATATAAATGACGATGAACTTCGCGCACTGATTCCTAAATGTGTCAGTTCAAGACAGATTGGCAACACCCACTCGTTTCGATTGAAATTTGAAACCAAAGTTGATCTTATGAATGCCATAAAAAATCCCCCAGTCATAGATTATGAGAGGATCAAAGTGGCTGAGTATCTCTCCCTCCCGGTAAGATGTTTCAAGTGTCAAGCTTACGGACATATATCCAGTAGCTGCAAAAATGAAGCTATTTGTGCAGTCTGCGGTGACCATCGTCATTCAAGCTCCAAAACATCTCCTTGTCAAAGGCCCAAGAAGTGTGCATTGTGCAAATCACAGGATCATCCCTGTTACAGCTTCAAATGTCCAGTCGCCCAAGGACTTTTAAGTAAAGTTAAGTCAGCATAATGGCTCGAGCCTTAAGTCTCTTATCATGGAATATCAATGGCAAAGTGGTTGACAAAGGCCTAGTCCTCTCCGAACTTTTAAGTACAAATGAAATAATTTTTCTGCAAGAACATTTTTTGTCTCATGAAAGGAAAAATTTACTCAGCATTTCACAGAATTCTTATCTCTTATTTCACCCAGCGAAAATGAATAAGAGCCGTGGCCGACCTTCAGGCAGATTAGCTATTATTTCACAATTTCCCGTCAATCTCCTTGAGTCGAATGACCATTTCATTGCTGCCGAATTTTCGGACCTAATCTGTATAAACGTTTACCTGCCAACTAATTACTGCTCTTCGCAATCAGAGAATAAATTCATAAATGCTTGCAAAAAGCTAGCGAGTTTTGTGAAGGGAGTTTCAAAGCATCCAAATGCTCGAGTTTTGATTGCAGGAGACTTTAATTGTGACTTAACAGACAGTTCATCGCCAAGAACCCAACTCCTTTTGAATTCCCTCCCCCCTTCCTACTCAGTTGCTGACAAAACACAAACTTTCACGTTTATTGGTGTCCTGTCAGCGACTTCTAACCTTGATCATTTTATTGCATCTTTCCCCTGTGAAACTGTTGAGGTAATTTGTGATGGCTTTTATTCGGATCACCTTCCAATAAAGTTGAAAATAAATGCTTCATTTCATGCCCCTAAACAGCCAGATAAAAAGTGGTTTTATATAAAAGACTGGAAAGAAGTTAACCGCGAGATGTTTTGTTTTGAATGTGACAGAATATTAAATAAAATAAAGGTGCCCTTTCATTTGTTGTGCACGCGCTCTGGCCTTAGTGAAAAAGAAATAGCCATCGGACTTACCACCTATCTAGCTGAAATTAACCATGCACTAAAGTGTGCTGAAGCTTCAGCTGTCCCGTGCAAGCGTATTAGGAAAGGCTCTCAAGTTCAGGGTTGGTCAAAAAACCCTTCCCTTATTTCTGCGTGCGAGTCTTCTAAAATTTGGCTGAATATTTGGAGGGATTGCGGCAGGCCTAAGTCTGGGACTATAAATGGTCTGCGGCTACGTTCTAAACGTTTTTTTGCTAAAGTGTTAAGAAAATATAAGGTTGATCTTATTGAGAAAAACGCTCATAAAATTGCAGAGAACCCTTCGAAGCTCTGGAAAAAATTTGAACGCCCTTGTGAACACATTAGTGCAAATAATATTCCTGAGCCTGAGTGGATAAATTATTATAAGCATGAGTTTTCTTCTCCCGATCCTGCTCTTGAGTCAAAATTTGAAAAAGAATTAAGTGCTTGTCTGAAGAAACACGAACCCTCGACATTTATTATTAAGCCAAGTGATATATCGTTTTATTGTCAAAAACTAAAGAAAAGAAATTCTGCGGGAGTTGATGGAATTACTGCCAGACATTTTGATTATGCAAGTGCTCTTCTTTTTATTCATTTATCTCTACTTTTTCAAATGTCTATTGAAAACGGAGTTGTTCCTTATCAATTTAAAGTTGGTCAAATAACCCCTATCCCGAAAAAAGGCAAAAAGGATTTACTTCGTGTGATTCGTTCCGACCTATAACAGTTTCTTGCACTATTTTTAAATTGTTCGAGTCAGTTATTTTGGATGAAATTGTTTCTAAATGTTATGTCTCACCCCACCAGTTTGGTTACCAAAAAGGTATTAGCCGGGAGCATGCCCTTTTTGCTTTAATGAATGTTCTTGCTGATGCAGAAGGAAGTAGATCCCATATTATCCTTTGTGCTTTAGATGTTGCTCGTGCTTTCGACTCTTGTATCTTTTCCCAAGTTTTATTTGAAGCGTATAAAAGAGGGGTAAATTTTTGTTTAAATGACCAAATGACCCTATTTCTTTATCTTTAGCTAATGTTCATGTCCCCCTTTCTCAAAAATTAGTTTACCTTGGAATGCCTATTGGAAAAAATATGAAAGAAACTGTGAATTTATCCCTAGAACTTTTGAAGAAAAAACTGAGAATTGCTTATGCTTCAATTGCATCTAATATTAAACATATTGATAAATTAAATCTTGCGAAAATTTATAATACCCTAGTTTTACCTCATCTCCTTTCTCTTTGTCCGGTTTGGCAGTTTTTTAGTGAACCTCGGAAGCTATCTGTTCGTAGAGTATATTTTCGTTATGCTAAATTCCTTCTCAGTTACCCTCCTTGGACTAGAAATAGTTACTTAGTGAACAAATTCCGCCTAGTTTCTCCTACATCTATTATTGATAAAAGGTTTCATGATTTTCGTTCTTCTATGTCGATAGTGTCTCACTCATGGTCAGCATTACTTATTTAATTGTTTGATTGTGTTGATTTGTATTTATTTGTACCTTTTTTTTTCTCTCTTATTACTCCATCTTAAGGGCGTTCCGCTCTCTTTTTGTAGATGGGTTATAAATAAATTGAATTGAATTGAATTGAATTTTATGATTGCACATGGTAAAGAATGTGATTAAAGGCTCTTTTCCTATTTCAAAAGTTTTAGTTTTCGAGGGTAATAGCTACGTATGTTGAAAAAAATGAAGATATTAGACTATTTTATGATTGCACATGGGAAAGAATGTGAGTAAAGGCTCTTTTCCTATTTCAAAAGTTTTAGTTTTCGAGGGTAATAGCTACGTATGTTGAAAAAATGAGGATATTAGACTATTTTATGATTGCAAATGGTAAAGAATGTGATCAAAGGCTCTTTTCCTATTTCGAAAGTTTTAGTTTTCGAGGGTAATAGCTACGTATGTTGAAAAAATGAAGATATTAGACTATTTTATGATTGCAAATGGTAAAGAATGTAATTAAAGGCTCTTTTCCTATTTCAAAAGTTTTAGTTTTCGAGGGTAAGAGCTTTGTCTGTGGAAAAAATGAAGATATTAGACAATTTTATGATTGCACATGGTAAAGAATGTGATTAAAGGCTCTTTTCCTATTTCAAAAGTTTTAGTTTTCGAGGGTAATAGCTTTGTCTGTGGAAAAAATGAAGATATTAGACTATTATATGATTGCAAATGGTAAAGAATGTGATTAAAGGCTCTTTTCCTATTTCAAAAAATTTAGTTTTCGGCGGTAAGAGCTACGTATGTTGAAAAAATGAAGATATTAGACTATTTTATGATTGCAAATGGTAAAGAATGTGATTAAAGGCTCTTTTCCTATTTTAAAAGTTTTAGTTTTCGAGGGTAAGAGCTTTGTCTGTGGAAAAAATGAAGATATTAGACAATTTTATGATTGCAAATGGTAAAGAATGTGATTAAAGGGTCTTTTCCTATTTCAAAAGTTTTAGTTTTCGAGGATAATAGCTACGTACGTTGAAAAAATGAAGATATTAGACTATTTTATGATTGCAAATGGTAAAGAATGTGATTAAAGGCTCTTTTCCTATTTCAAAAGTTTTAGTTTTCGAGGGTAATAGCTACGTATGTTGAAAAAATGAAGATATTAGACTATTTTATGATTGCACATGGTAAAGAATGTGATTAAAGGCTCTTTTCCTATGTCAAAAGTTTAGTTTACGAGGGTAATAGCTACGTATGTTGAAAAAATGAAGATATTAGACAATTTTATGATTGCAAATGGTAAAGAATGTGATTAAAGGCTCTTTCCTATTTCAAAAGTTTTAGTTTTCGAGGGTAATAGCTACGTATGTTGAAAAAATGAAGATATTAGACAATTTTATGATTGCAAATGGTAAAGAATGTGATTAAAGGCTCTTTTCCTATGTCAAAAGTTTTAGTTTTCGAGGGTAATAGCTACGTATGTTGAAAAAATGAAGATATTAGACTATTTTATGATTGCTAATGGTAAAGAATGTGATTAAAGGCTCTTTTCCTATTTCAAAAGTTTTAGTTTTCGAGGGTAATAGCTACGTATGTTGAAAAAATGAAGATGTTACACTATTTTATAATTGCAAATGGTAAAGAATGTGATTAAAGGCTCTTTCCTATGTCAAAAGTTTTAGTTTTCGAGGGTAATAGCTACGTATGTTGAAAAAATGAAGATATTAGACAATTTTATGATTGCAAATGGTAAAGAATGTGATTAAAGGCTCTTTTCCTATGTCAAAAGTTTTAGTTTTCGAGGGTAATAGCTACGTATGTTGAAAAAATGAAGATATTAGACTATTTTATGATTGCAAATGGTAAAGAATGTGATTAAAGGCTCTTTTCCTATTTCAAAAGTTTTAGTTTTCGAGGGTAATAGCTACGTATGTTAAAAAATGAAGATTATAGACTATTTTATGATTGCACATGGTAAAGAATGTGATTAAAGGCTCTTTTCCTATTTCAAAAGTTTTAGTTTTCGAGGGTAATAGCTACGTATGTTGAAAAAATGAAGATATTAGACTATTTTATGATTTCACATGGTAAAGAATGTGAGTAAAGGCTCTTTTCCTATTTCAAAAGTTTTAGTTTTCGAGGGTAATAGCTACGTATGTTGAAAAAATGAAGATATTAGACTATTTTATGATTGCAAATGGTAAAGAATGTGATTAAAGGCTCTTTTCCTATTTCGAAAGTTTTAGTTTTCGAGGGTAATAGCTATGTATGTTGAAAAAATGAAGATATTAGACTATTTTATGATTGCAAATGGTAAAGAATGTGATTAAAGGCTCTTTTCCTATTTCAAAAGTTTTAGTATTCGAGGGTAAGAGCTTTGTCTGTGGAAAAAATGAAGATATTAGACAATTTTATGATTGGACACGGTAAAGAATGTGATTAAAGGCTCTTTTCCTATTTCAAAAGTTTTAGTTTTCGAGGGTAATAGCTTTTTCTGTGGAAAAAATGAAGATATTAGACTATTATATGATTGCAAATGGTAAAGAATGTGATTAAAGGCTCTTTTCCTATTTCAAAAAATTTAGTTTTCGGCGGTAAGAGCTACGTATGTTGAAAAAATGAAGATATTAGACTATTTTATGAGTGCAAATGGTAAAGAATGTGATTAAAGCCTCTTTTCCTACTTTAAAAGTTTTAGTTTTCGAGGGTAAGAGCTTTGTCTGTGGAAAAAATGAAGATATTAGACAATTTTATGATTGCACATGGTAAAGAATGTGATTAAAGGCTATTTTCCTATTTCAAAAGTTTTAGTTTTCGAAGGTAATAGCTACCTATGTTGAAAAAATGAAGATAATAGACTATTTTATGATTGCAAATGGTAAAGAATGTGATTAAAGGCTCTTTTCCTATTTCAAAAGTTTTAGTTTTCGAGGGTAATAGCTACGTATGATGAAAAAATGAAGATATTAGACTATTTTGTGATTGCAAATGGTAAAGAATGTGATTAAAGGCTCTTTTCCTATTTCAAAAGTTTTAGTTTTCGAGGGTAATAGCTATGTATATGGAAAAACTGAAGATTTTAGACTATTTTATGATTGCACATGGTAAAGAATGTGATTAAAGGCTCTTTTCCTATGTCAAAAGTTTTAGTTTTCGAGGGTAATAGCTACGTATGTTGAAAAAATGAAGATATTAGACTATTTTATGATTGCACATGGTAAAGAATGTGAGTAAAGGCTCTTTTCCTATTTCAAAAGTTTTAGTTTTCGAGGGTAATAGCTACGTATGTTGAAAAAATGAAGATATTAGACTATTTTATGATTGCAAATGGTAAAGAATGTGATTAAAGGCTCTTTTCCTATTTCGAAAGTTTTAGTTTTCGAGGGTAATAGCTACGTATGTTTAAAAAATGAAGATATTAGACAATTTTATGATTGCAAATGGTAAAGAATGTGATTAAAGCTCTCTTCCTATTTTAAAAGTTTTAGTTTTCGAGGGTAAGAGCTTTGTCTGTGGAAAAAATGAAGATAATAGACAATTTTATGATTGCACATGGTAAAGAATGTGATTAAAGGCTCTTTTCCTATTTCAAAAGTTTTAGTTTTCGAGGGTAATAGCTACCTATGTTCAAAAAATGAAGATATTAGACTATTTTATGATTGCAAATGGTAAAGAATGTGATTAAAGGCTCTTTACCTATTTCAAAAGTTTTAGTTTTCGAGGGTAATAGCTACGTCTGATGAAAAAATGAAGATATTAGACTATTTTATGATTGCAAAGGGTAAAGAATGTGATTAAAGGATCTTTTCCTATGTCAAAAGTTTTAGTTTTCGAGGGTAATAGCTTTGTCTGTGGAAAAAATGAACATATTAGACAATTTTATGATTGCACATGGTAAAGAATGTGATTAAAGGCTCTTTTCCTATTTCAAAAGTTTTAGTTTTCGAGGGTAATAGCTTTGTCTGTGGAAAAAATGAAGATATTAGACAATTTTATGATTGCACATGGTAAAGAATGTGATTAAAGGCTCTTTTCCTATTTCAAAAGTTTTAGTTTTCGAGGGTAATAGCTACGTATGTTGAAAAAATGAAGATATTAGACTATTTTATGATTACAAATGGTAAAGAATGTGATTAAAGGCTCTTTTCCTATGTCAAAAGTTTTAGTTTTCGAGGGTAATAGCTACGTATGTTGAAAAAATGAAGATATTAGACTATTTTATGATTGCAAATGGTAAAGAATGTGATTAAAGGCTCTTTTCCTATTTCAAAAGTTTAAGTTTTCGAGGGTAATCTACGTATGTTGAAAAAATGAAAATATTAGACTATTTTATGATTGCAAATGGTAAAGAATGTGATTAAAGGCTCTTTTCCTATTTCAAAAGTTTTAGTTTTCGAGGGTAATAGCTACGTATGTTGAACAAATGAAGATATTAGACAATTTTATGATTGCAAATGGTAAAGAATGTGATTAAAAGCTCTTTTCCTATTTCAAAAGTTTTAGTTTTCGATGGTAATAGCTACCTATGTTGACAAAATGAAGATATTAGACTATTTTATGAATGCAAATGGTAAAGAATGTGATTAAAGGCTCTTTTCCTATGTCAAAAGTTCTAGTTTTCGAGGGTAATAGCTACATATGTTGAAAAAATGAAGATATTAGACTATTTTATGATTGCACATGGTAAAGAATGTGATTAAAGGCTCTTTTCCTATTTCAAAAGTTTTAGTTTTCGAGGGTAATAGCTAGGTCTGTGGAAAAAATGAAGATATTAGACTATTTTATGATTGCACATGGTAAAGAATGTGATTAAAGGCTCTTTTCCTATTTCAAAAGTTTTAGTTTTCGAGGGTAATAGCTACGTATGTTGAAAAAATGAAGATATTAGACTATTTTATGATTGCAAATGGTAAAGAATGTGATTAAAGGCTCTTTTCCTATGTCAGAAGTTATAGTTTTCGAGGGTAATAGCTACGTATGTTGAAAAAATGAAGATATTAGACAATTTTATGATTGCAAATGGTAAAGAATGTGATTAAAGGCTCTTTTCCTATTTCAAAAGTTTTAGTTTTCGAGGGTAATAGCTATGTCTGTGGACAAAATGAAGATTTTAGACTATTTTATGATTGCACATGGTAAAGATTGTGATTAAAGACTCTTTTCCTATGTCAAAAGTTTTAGTTTTCGAGAGTAATAGCTACGTATGTTGAAAAAATAAAGATATTAGACTATTTTAGGATGGCACATGGTAAAGAATGTGATTAAAGGCTCTTTTTCTATTTCAAAAGTTTTAGTTTTCGAGGGTAATAGCTACGTATGTTGAAAAAATGAAGATATTAGACTATTTTATGATTGCACATGATAAAGAATGTGATTAAAGGCTCTTTTCCTATTTCAAAAGCATTGGTTTTCGAGGGTAATAGCTACGTATGTTAAAAAAAAGTTTCAAACTTACTTTTGAAACTTTTGAAATATTGCACTCTTTTTCTATTCAAAACTTTTAGTTTTCGAGGGTAGTAGCTTTGTCTGTGAAAAAAATGAAGATATTAGACTATTATATGATTGCAAATAGTAAAGAATGTGATTAAAGGCTCTTTTCCTTTTTCAAAAAATTTAGTTTTCAGCGGTAAGAGCTACGTTTGTTGAAAAAATGAAGATATTAGACTATTTTATGATTGCAAATGGTAAAGAATGTGATTAAAGGCTCTTTTCCTATTTCAAAAGTTTTAGTATTCGAGGGTAAGAGCTTTGTCTGTGGAAAAAATGAAGATATTAGACAATTTTATGATTGGACACGGTAAAGAATGTGATTAAAGGCTCTTTTCCTATTTCAAAAGTTTTAGTTTTCGAGGGTAATAGCTTTTTCTGTGGAAAAAATGAAGATATTAGACTATTATATGATTGCAAATGGTAAAGAATGTGATTAAAGGCTCTTTTCCTATTTCAAAAAATTTAGTTTTCGGCGGTAAGAGCTACGTATGTTGAAAAAATGAAGATATTAGACAATTTTATGATTGCACATGGTAAAGAATGTGATTAAAGGCTCTTTTCCTATTTCAAAAGTTTTAGTTTTCGAGGGTAATAGCTACGTATGTTGAAAAAATGAAGATATTAGACTATTTTATGATTGCACATGGTAAAGAATGTTATTAAAGGCTCTTTTCCTATGTCAAAAGTTTTAGTTTACGAGGGTAATAGCTACGTATGTTGAAAAAATGAAGATATTAGACAATTTTATGATTGCAAATGGTAAAGAATGTGATTAAAGGCTCTTTTCCTATGTCAAAACTTTTAGTTTTCGAGGGTAATAGCTACGTATGTTGAAAAAATGAAGATATTAGACTATTTTATGATTGCAAATGGTAAAGAATGTGATTAAAGGCTCTTTTCCTATTTCAAAAGTTTTAGTTTTCGAGGGTAATAGCTACGTATGTTAAAAAATGAAGATTATAGACTATTTTATGATTGCACATGGTAAAGAATGTGATTAAAGGCTCTTTCCTATTTCAAAAGTTTTAGTTTTCGAGGGTAATAGCTACGTATGTTGAAAAAATGAAGATATTAGACTATTTTATGATTTCACATGGTAAAGAATGTGAGTAAAGGCTCTTTTCCTATTTCAAAAGTTTTAGTTTTCGAGGGTAATAGCTACGTATGTTGAAAAAATGAAGATATTAGACTATTTTATGATTGCAAATGGAAAAGAATGTGATTAAAGGCTCTTTTCCTATTTCGAAAGTTTTAGTTTTCGAGGGTAATAGCTACGTATGTTGAAAAAATGAAGATATTAGACTATTTTATGATTGCAAATGGTAAAGAATGTGATTAAAGGCTCTTTTCCTATTTCAAAAGTTTTAGTTTTCGAGGGTAAGAGCTTTGTCTGTGGAAAAAATGAAGATATTAGACAATTTTATGATTGGACACGGTAAAGAATGTGATTAAAGACTCTTTTCCTATTTCAAAAGTTTTAGTTTTCAAGGGTAATAGCTTTTTCTGTGGAAAAAATGAAGATATTAGACTATTATATGATTGCAAATGGTAAAGAATGTGATTAAAGGCTCTTTTCCTATTTCAAAAAATTTAGTTTTCGGCTGTAAGAGCTACGTATGTTTAAAAATGAAGATATTAGACTATTTTATGATTGCAAATGGTAAAGAATGTGATTAAAGGCTCTTTCCTATGTCAAAAGTTTTAGTTTTCGAGGGTAATAGCTACGTAGGTTGAAAAAATGAAGATATTAGACAATTTTATGATTGCAAATGGTAAAGAATGTGATTAAAGGCTCTTTTCCTATGTCAAAAGTTTTAGTTTTCGAGGGTAATAGCTACGTATGTTGAAAAAATGAAGATATTAGACTATTTTATGATTGCAAATGGTAAAGAATGTGATTAAAGGCTCTTTTCCTATTTCAAAAGTTTTAGTTTTCGAGGGTAATAGCTACGTATGTTGAAAAAATGAAGATGTTACACTATTTTATAATTGCAAATGGTAAAGAATGTGATTAAAGGCTCTTTCCTATGTCAAAAGTTTTAGTTTTCGAGGGTAATAGCTACGTATGTTGAAAAAATGAAGATATTAGACAATTTTATGATTGCAAATGGTAAAGAATGTGATTAAAGGCTCTTTTCCTATGTCAAAAGTTTTAGTTTTCGAGGGTAATAGCTACGTATGTTGAAAAAATGAAGATATTAGACTATTTTATGATTGCAAATGGTAAAGAATGTGATTAAAGGCTCTTTTCCTATTTCAAAAGTTTTAGTTTTCGAGGGTAATAGCTACGTATGTTAAAAAATGAAGATTATAGACTATTTTATGATTGCACATGGTAAAGAATGTGATTAAAGGCTCTTTTCCTATTTCAAAAGTTTTAGTTTTCGAGGGTAATAGCTACGTATGTTGAAAAAATGAAGATATTAGACTATTTTATGATTTCACATGGTAAAGAATGTGAGTAAAGGCTCTTTTCCTATTTCAAAAGTTTTAGTTTTCGAGGGTAATAGCTACGTATGTTGAAAAAATGAAGATATTAGACTATTTTATGATTGCAAATGGTAAAGAATGTGATTAAAGGCTCTTTTCCTATTTCGAAAGTTTTAGTTTTCGAGGGTAATAGCTACGTATGTTGAAAAAATGAAGATATTAGACTATTTTATGATTGCAAATGGTAAAGAATGTGATTAAAGGCTCTTTTCCTATTTCAAAAGTTTTAGTATTCGAGGGTAAGAGCTTTGTCTGTGGAGAAAATGAAGATATTAGACAATTTTATGATTGGACACGGTAAAGAATGTGATTAAAGGCTCTTTTCCTATTTCAAAAATTTTAGTTTTCGAGGGTAATAGCTTTTTCTGTGGAAAAAATGAAGATATTAGACTATTATATGATTGCAAATGGTAAAGAATGTGATTAAAGGCTCTTTTCCTATTTCAAAAAATTTAGTTTTCGGCGGTAAGAGCTACGTATGTTGAAAAAATGAAGATATTAGACTATTTTATGAGTGCAAATGGTAAAGAATGTGATTAAAGCCTCTTTTCCTACTTTAAAAGTTTTAGTTTTCGAGGGTAAGAGCTTTGTCTGTGGAAAAAATGAAGATATTAGACAATTTTATGATTGCACATGGTAAAGAATGTGATTAAAGGCTCTTTTCCTATTTCAAAAGTTTTAGTTTTCGAGGGTAATAGCTACCTATGTTGAAAAAATGAAGATAATAGACTATTTTATGATTGCAAATGGTAAAGAATGTGATTAAAGGCTCTTTTCCTATTTCAAAAGTTTTAGTTTTCGAGGGTAATAGCTACGTATGATGAAAAAATGAAGATATTAGACTATTTTATGATTGCAAATGGTAAAGAATGTGATTAAAGGCTCTTTTCCTATTTCAAAAGTTTTAGTTTTCGAGGGTAATAGCTATGTATATGGAAAAACTGAAGATTTTAGACTATTTTATGATTGCACATGGTAAAGAATGTGATTAAAGGCTCTTTTCCTATGTCAAAAGTTTTAGTTTTCGAGGGTAATAGCTACGTATGTTGAAAAAATGAAGATATTAGACTATTTTATGATTGCACATGGTAAAGAATGTGAGTAAAGGCTCTTTTCCTATTTCAAAAGTTTTAGTTTTCGAGGGTAATAGCTACGTATGTTGAAAAAATGAAGATATTAGACTATTTTATGATTGCAAATGGTAAAGAATGTGATTAAAGGCTCTTTTCCTATTTCGAAAGTTTTAGTTTTCGAGGGTAATAGCTACGTATGTTTAAAAAGTGAAGATATTAGACAATTTTATGATTGCAAATGGTAAAGAATGTGATTAAAAGCTCTTTTCCTATTTTAAAAGTTTTAGTTTTCGAGGGTAAGAGCTTTGTCTGTGGAAAAAATGAAGATAATAGACAATTTTATGATTGCACATGGTAAAGAATGTGATTAAAGGCTCTTTTCCTATTTCAAAAGTTTTAGTTTTCGAGGGTAATAGCTACCTATGTTCAAAAAATGAAGATATTAGACTATTTTATGATTGCAAATGGTAAAGAATGTGATTAAAGGCTCTTTACCTATTTCAAAAGTTTTAGTTTTCGAGGGTAATAGCTACGTATGATGAAAAAATGAAGATATTAGACTATTTTATGATTGCAAAGGGTAAAGAATGTGATTAAAGGATCTTTTCCTATGTCAAAAGTTTTAGTTTTCGAGGGTAATAGCTTTGTCTGTGGAAAAAATGAACATATTAGACAATTTTATGATTGCACATGGTAAAGAATGTGATTAAAGGCTCTTTTCCTATTTCAAAAGTTTTAGTTTTCGAGGGTAATAGCTTTGTCTGTGGAAAAAATGAAGATATTAGACAATTTTATGATTGCACATGGTAAAGAATGTGATTAAAGGCTCTTTTCCTATTTCAAAAGTTTTAGTTTTCGAGGGTAATAGCTACGTATGTTGAAAAAATGAAGATATTAGACTATTTTATGATTACAAATGGTAAAGAATGTGATTAAAGGCTCTTTTCCTATGTCAAAAGTTTTAGTTTTCGAGGGTAATAGCTACGTATGTTAAAAAAATGAAGATATTAGACTATTTTATGATTGCAAATGGTAAAGAATGTGATTAAAGGCTCTTTTCCTATTTCAAAAGTTTAAGTTTTCGAGGGTAATCTACGTATGTTGAAAAAATGAAAATATTAGACTATTTTATGATTGCAAATGGTAAAGAATGTGATTAAAGGCTCTTTTCCTATTTCAAAAGTTTTAGTTTTCGAGGGTAATAGCTACGTATGTTGAAAAAATGAAGATATTAGACAATTTTATGATTGCAAATGGTAAAGAATGTGATTAAAAGCTCTTTTCCTATTTCAAAAGTTTTAGTTTTCGATGGTAATAGCTACCTATGTTGACAAAATGAAGATATTAGACTATTTTATGAATGCAAATGGTAAAGAATGTGATTAAAGGCTCTTTTCCTATGTCAAAAGTTCTAGTTTTCGAGGGTAATAGCTACATATGTTGAAAAAATGAAGATATTAGACTATTTTATGATTGCACATGGTAAAGAATGTGATTAAAGGCTCTTTTCCTATTTCAAAAGTTTTAGTTTTCGAGGGTAATAGCTAGGTCTGTGGAAAAAATGAAGATATTAGACTATTTTATGATTGCACATGGTAAAGAATGTGATTAAAGGCTCTTTTCCTATTTCAAAAGTTTTAGTTTTCGAGGGTAATAGCTACGTATGTTGAAAAAATGAAGATATTAGACTATTTTATGATTGCAAATGGTAAAGAATGTGATTAAAGGCTCTTTTCCTATGTCAGAAGTTATAGTTTTCGAGGGTAATAGCTACGTATGTTGAAAAAATGAAGATATTAGACAATTTTATGATTGCAAATGGTAAAGAATGTGATTAAAGGCTCTTTTCCTATTTCAAAAGTTTTAGTTTTCGAGGGTAATAGCTATGTCTGTGGACAAAATGAAGATTTTAGACTATTTTATGATTGCACATGGTAAAGATTGTGATTAAAGACTCTTTTCCTATGTCAAAAGTTTTAGTTTTCGAGAGTAATAGCTACGTATGTTGAAAAAATAAAGATATTAGACTATTTTAGGATGGCACATGGTAAAGAATGTGATTAAAGGCTCTTTTTCTATTTCAAAAGTTTTAGTTTTCGAGGGTAATAGCTACGTATGTTGAAAAAATGAAGATATTAGACTATTTTATGATTGCACATGATAAAGAATGTGATTAAAGGCTCTTTTCCTATTTCAAAAGCATTGGTTTTCGAGGGTAATAGCTACGTATGTTGAAAAAAAGTTTCAAACTTACTTTTGAAACTTTTGAAATATTGCACTCTTTTCCTATTTCAAAACTTTTAGTTTTCGAGGGTAGTAGCTTTGTTTGTGAAAAGAATGAAGATATTAGACTATTATATGATTGCAAATAGTAAAGAATGTGATTAAAGGCTCTTTTCCTTTTTCAAAAAATTTAGTTTTCAGCGGTAAGAGCTACGTTTGTTGAAAAAATGAAGATATTAGACTATTTTATGATTGCAAATGGTAAAGAATGTGATTAAAGGCTCTTTTCCTATTTTAAAAGTTTTAGTTTTCGAGGGTAAGAGCTTTGTCTGTGGAAAAAATGAAGATATTAGACAATTTTATGATTGCACATGGTAAAGAATGTGATTAAAGGCTCTTTTCCTATTTCAAAAGTTTTAGTTTTCGAGGGTAATAGCTACCTATGTTCAAAAAATGAAGATATTAGACTATTTTATGATTGCAAATGGTAAAGAATGTGATTAAAGGCTCTTTACCTATTTCAAAAGTTTAGTTTTCGAGGGTAATAGCTACGTATGATGAAAAAATGAAGATATTAGACTATTTTATGATTGCAAAGGGTAAAGAATGTGATTAAAGGATCTTTTCCTATGTCACAAGTTTTAGTTTTCGAGGGTAATAGCTTTGTCTGTGGAAAAAATGAACATATTAGACAATTTTATGATTGCACATGGTAAAGAATGTGATTAAAGGCTCTTTTCCTATTTCAAAAGTTTTAGTTTTCGAGGGTAATAGCTTTGTCTGTGGAAAAAATGAAGATATTAGACAATTTTATGATTGCACATGGTAAAGAATGTGATTAAAGGCTCTTTTCCTATTTCAAAAGTTTTAGTTTTCGAGGGTAATAGCTACGTATGTTGAAAAAATGAAGATATTAGACTATTTTATGATTACAAATGGTAAAGAATGTGAGTAAAGGCTCTTTTCCTATGTCAAAAGTTTTAGTTTTCGAGGGTAATAGCTACGTATGTTGAAAAAATGAAGATATTAGACTATTTTATGATTGCAAATGGTAAAGAATGTGATTAAAGGCTCTTTTCCTATTTCAAAAGTTTAAGTTTTCGAGGGTAATCTACGTATGTTGAAAAAATGAAAATATTAGACTATTTTCTGATTGCAAATGGTAAAGAATGTGATTAAAGGCTCTTTTCCTATTTTAAAAGTTTTAGTTTTCGGGGGTAAGAGCTTTGTCTGTGGAAAAAATGAAGATATTAGACAATTTTATGATTGCGCATGGTAAAGAATGTGATTAAAGGCTCTTTTCCTATTTCAAAAGTTTTAGTTTTCGAGGGTAATAGCTACGTATGTTGAAAAAATGAAGATATTAGACTATTTTATGATTGCAAATGTTAAAGAATGTGATTAAAGGCTCTTTTCCTATTTCAAAAGTTTTAGTTTTCGAGGGTAATCTATGTATGTTGAAAAAATGAAAATATTAGACTATTTTATGATTGCAAATGGTAAAGAATGTGATTAAAGGCTCTTTTCCTATTTTAAAAGTTTTAGTTTTCGGGGGTAAGAGCTTTGTCTGTGGGAAAATGAAGATATTAGACAATTTTATGATTGCGCATGGTAAAGAATGTGATTAAAGGCTCTTTTCCTATTTCAAAAGTTTTAGTTTTCGAGGGTAATAGCTACCTATGTTGAAAAAATGAAGATATTAGACTATTTTATGATTGCAAATGGTAAAGAATGTGATTAAAGGCTCTTTTCCCATTTCAAAAGTTTTAGTTTTCGAGGGTAATAGCTACATATGATGAAAAAATGAAGATATTAGACTATTTTATGATTGTAAAGGGTAAAGAATGTGATTAAAGGCTCTTTTCCTATGTCAAAAGTTTTAGTTTTCGAGGGTAATAGCTTTGTCTGTGGAAAAAATGAAGATATTAGACAATTTTATGATTGCACATGGTAAAGAATGTGATTAAAGGCTCTGTTCCTATTTCAAAAGTTTTAGTTTTCGAGGGTAATAGCTTTTTCTGTGGAAAAAATGAAGATATTAGACAATTTTATGATTACACATAGTGAAGAATGTGATTAAAGGCTCTTTTCCTATTTCAAAACTTTTAGTTTTCGAGGGTAATAGCTACGTATGTTGAAAAAATGAAGATATTAGACAATTTTATGATTGCAAATGGTAAAGAATGTGATTAAAGGCTCTTTTCCTATTTCAAAAGTTTTAGTTTTCGAGGGTAATAGCTATGTCTGTGGAAAAAATGAAGATTTTAGACTATTTTATGATTGCACATGGTAAAGAATGTGATTAAAGGCTCTTTTCCTATGTCAAAAGTTTTAGTTTTCGAGGGTAATAGTTACGTATGTTGAAAAAAATGAAGATATTAGACTATTTTATGATTGCACATGGTAAAGAATGTGATTAAAGGCTCTTTTCCTATTTCAAAAGTTTTAGTTTTCGAGGGTAATAGCTACGTATGTTGAAAAAATGAAGATTTTAGACTATTTTATGATTGCACATGGTAAAGAATGTGATTAAAGGCTCTTTTCCTATGTCAAAAGTTTTAGTTTTCGAGGGTAATAGTTACGTATGTTGAAAAAAATGAAGATATTAGACTATTTTATGATTGCACATGGTAAAGAATGTGATTAAAGGCTCTTTTCCTATTTCAAAAGTTTAAGTTTTCGAGGGTAATAGCTACGTATGTTGAAAAAATGAAGATATTAGACTATTTTATGATTGCAAATGGTAAAGAATGTGATTAAAGGCTCTTTTCCTATTTCAAAAGTTTTAGTTTTTGAGGGTAATAGCTACGTATGTTGAAAAAATGAAGATATTAGACAATTTTATGATTGCAAATGGTAAAGAATGTGATTAAAGGCTCTTTTCCTATTTCAAAAGTCTTAGTTTTTCGAGGGTAATAGCTATGTCTGTGGAAAAAATGAAGATTTTAGACTATTTTATGATTGCACATGGTAAAGAATGTGATTAAAGGCTCTTTTCCTATGTCAAAAGTTTTAGTTTTCGAGGGTAATTGCTACGTATGTCGAAAAAATGAAGATATTAGACTATTTTATGATTGCACATGGTAAAGAATGTGATTAAAGGCTGTTTTCCTATTTCAAAAGTTTTAGTTTTCAAGGATAATAGCTACGTATGTTGAAAAAAAGTCTCAAACTTACTTTTGAAACTTTTGAAATATTGCACTCTTTTCCTATTTCAAAAGTTTCAGTTTTCCAGGGTAATAGCTTTGTCTGTGGAAAAAATGAAGATATTAGACAATTTTATGATTGCAAATGGTAAAGAATGTGATTAAAGGCTCTTTTCCTATTTCAAAAGTTTTAGTTTTCGAGGGTAATAGCTACCTATGTTGAAAAAATGAAGATATTAGACTATTTTATGATTGCAAATGGTAAAGAATGTGATTAAAGGCTCTTTTCCTATTTCAAAAGTTTTAGTTTTCGAGGGTAATAGCTATGTCTGTGGACAAAATGAAGATTTTAGACTATTTTATGATTGCACATGGTAAAGAATGTGATTAAAGACTCTTTTCCTATGTCAAAAGTTTTAGTTTTCGAGGGTAATAGCTACGTATGTTGAAAAATGAAGATATTAGACTATTTTATGATTGCAAAGGGTAAAGAATGTGATTAAAGGCTCTTTTCCTATGTCAAAAGTTTTAGTTTTCGAGGGTAATAGCTACGTATGTTGAAAAAATGAAGATATTAGACTATTTTATGATTGCAAATGCTAAAGAATGTGATTAAAGGCTCTTTTCCTATGTCAAAAGTTTTAGTTTTCGAGGGTAATAGCTACGTATGTTGAAAAAATGAAGATATTACACTATTTTATGATTGCACGTGGTAAAGAATGTGATTAAAGGCTCTTTTCCTATTTCAAAAGTTTAAGTTTTCGAGGGTAATAGCTACGTATGTTGAAAAAATGAGGATATTAGACTATTTTATGATTGCAAATGGTAAAGAATGTGATTAAAGGCTCTTTTCCTATTTCAAAAGTTTTAGTTTTCGAGGGTAAGAGCTTTGTCTGTGGAAAAAATGAAGATATTAGACAATCTTATGATTGCACATGGTAAAGAATGTGATTAAAGGCTCTTTTCCTATTTCAAAAGTTTTAGTTTTCGAGGGTAATAGCTACGTATGATGAAAAAATGAAGATATTAGACTATTTTATGATTGCAAAGGGTAAAGAATGTGATTAAAGGATCTTTTCCTATGTCACAAGTTTTAGTTTTCGAGGGTAATAGCTTTGTCTGTGGAAAAAATGAACATATTAGACAATTTTATGATTGCACATGGTAAAGAATGTGATTAAAGGCTCTTTTCCTATTTCAAAAGTTTTAGTTTTCGAGGGTAATAGCTTTGTCTGTGGAAAAAATGAAGATATTAGACAATTTTATGATTGCACATGGTAAAGAATGTGATTAAAGGCTCTTTTCCTATTTCAAAAGTTTTAGTTTTCGAGGGTAATAGCTACGTATGTTGAAAAAATGAAGATATTAGACTATTTTATGATTACAAATGGTAAAGAATGTGAGTAAAGGCTCTTTTCCTATGTCAAAAGTTTTAGTTTTCGAGGGTAATAGCTACGTATGTTGAAAAAATGAAGATATTAGACTATTTTATGATTGCAAATGGTAAAGAATGTGATTAAAGGCTCTTTTCCTATTTCAAAAGTTTAAGTTTTCGAGGGTAATCTACGTATGTTGAAAAAATGAAAATATTAGACTATTTTATGATTGCAAATGGTAAAGAATGTGATTAAAGGCTCTTTTCCTATTTTAAAAGTTTTAGTTTTCGGGGGTAAGAGCTTTGTCTGTGGAAAAAATGAAGATATTAGACAATTTTATGATTGCGCATGGTAAAGAATGTGATTAACGGCTCTTTTCCTATTTCAAAAGTTTTAGTTTTCGAGGGTAATAGCTACCTATGTTGAAAAAATGAAGATATTAGACTATTTTATGATTGCAAATGGTAAAGAATGTGATTAAAGGCTCTTTTCCTATTTCAAAAGTTTTAGTTTTCGAGGGTAATAGCTACATATGATGAAAAAATGAAGATATTAGACTATTTTATGATTGCAAAGGGTAAAGAATGTGATTAAAGGCTCTTTTCCTATGTCAAAAGTTTTAGTTTTCGAGGGTAATAGCTTTGTCTGTGGAAAAAATGAAGATATTAGACAATTTTATGATTGCACATGGTAAAGAATGTGATTAAAGGCTCTGTTCCTATTTCAAAAGTTTTAGTTTTCGAGGGTAATAGCTTTTTCTGTGGAAAAAATGAAGATATTAGACAATTTTATGATTACACATAGTGAAGAATGTGATTAAAGGCTCTTTTCCTATTTCAAAACTTTTAGTTTTCGAGGGTAATAGCTACGTATGTTGAAAAAATGAAGATATTAGACAATTTTATGATTGCAAATGGTAAAGAATGTGATTAAAGGCTCTTTTCCTATTTCAAAAGTTTTAGTTTTCGAGGGTAATAGTTACGTATGTTGAAAAAAATGAAGATATTAGACTATTTTATGATTGCACATGGTAAAGAATGTGATTAAAGGCTCTTTTCCTATTTCAAAAGTTTTAGTTTTCGAGGGTAATAGCTACGTATGTTGAAAAAATGAAGATTTTAGCCTATTTTATGATTGCACATGGTAAAGAATGTGATTAAAGGCTCTTTTCCTATGTCAAAAGTTTTAGTTTTCGAGGGTAATAGTTACGTATGTTGAAAAAAATGAAGATATTAGACTGTTTTATGATTGCACATGGTAAAGAATGTGATTAAAGGCTCTTTTCCTATTTCAAAAGTTTAAGTTTTCGAGGGTAATAGCTACGTATGTTGAAAAAATGAAGATATTAGACTATTTTATGATTGCAAATGGTAAAGAATGTGATTAAAGGCTCTTTTCCTATTTCAAAAGTTTTAGTTTTTGAGGGTAATAGCTACGTATGTTGAAAAAATGAAGATATTAGACAATTTTATGATTGCAAATGGTAAAGAATGTGATTAAAGGCTCTTTTCCTATTTCAAAAGTTTTAGTTTTTCGAGGGTAATAGCTATGTCTGTGGAAAAAATGAAGATTTTAGACTATTTTATGATTGCACATGGTAAAGAATGTTATTAAAGGCTCTTTTCCTATGTCAAAAGTTTTAGTTTTCGAGGGTAATAGCTACGTATGTCGAAAAAATGAAGATATTAGACTATTTTATGATTGCACATGGTAAAGAATGTGATTAAAGGCTGTTTTCCTATTTCAAAAGTTTTAGTTTTCAAGGATAATAGCTACGTATGTTGAAAAAAAGTCTCAAACTTACTTTTGAAACTTTTGAAATATTGCACTCTTTTCCTATTTCAAAAGTTTCAGTTTTCCAGGGTAATAGCTTTGTCTGTGGAAAAAATGAAGATATTAGACAATTTTATGATTGCAAATGGTAAAGAATGTGATTAAAGGCTCTTTTCCTATTTCAAAAGTTTTAGTTTTCGAGGGTAATAGCTACCTATGTTGAAAAAATGAAGATATTAGACTATTTTATGATTGCAAATGGTAAAGAATGTGATTAAAGGCTCTTTTCCTATTTCAAAAGTTTTAGTTTTCAAGGGTAATAGCTATGTCTGTGGACAAAATGAAGATTTTAGACTATTTTATGATTGCACATGGTAAAGAATGTGATTAAAGACTCTTTTCCTATGTCAAAAGTTTTAGTTTTCGAGGGTAATAGCTACGTATGTTGAAAAAATGAAGATATTAGACTATTTTATGATTGCAAAGGGTAAAGAATGTGATTAAAGGCTCTTTTCCTATGTCAAAAGTTTTAGTTTTCGAGGGTAATAGCTACGTATGTTGAAAAAATGAAGATATTAGACTATTTTATGATTGCAAATGGTAAAGAATGTGATTAAAGGCTCTTTTCCTATTTCAAAAGTTTTAGTTTTCGAGGGTAATAGCTACGTATGTTGAAAAAATGAAGATATTACACTATTTTATGATTGCACGTGGTAAAGAATGTGATTAAAGGCTCTTTCCCTATTTCAAAAGTTTTAGTTTTCGAGGGTAATAGCTACGTATGTTGAAAAAATGAGGATATTAGACTATTTTATGATTGCAAATGGTAAAGAATGTGATTAAAGGCTCTTTTCCTATTTCAAAAGTTTTAGTTTTCGAGGGTAAGAGCTTTGTCTGTGGAAAAAATGAAGATATTAGACAATCTTATGATTGCACATGGTAAAGAATGTGATTAAAGGCTCTTTTCCTATTTCAAAAGTTTTAGTTTTCGAGGGTAATAGCTTTGTCTGTGGAAAAAATGAAGATATTAGACTATTATATGATTGCAAATGGTAAAGAATGTGATTAAAGGCTCTTTTCCTATTTCAAAAAATTTACTTTTCGGCGGTAAGAGCTACGTATGTTGAAAAATGAAGATATTAGACTATTTTATGATTGCAAATGGTATAGAATGTGATTAAAGGCTCTTTTCCTATTTTAAAAGTTTTAGTTTTCGAGGGTAAGAGCTTTGTCTGTGGAAAAAATGAAGATATTAGACAATTTTATGATTGAAAATGGTAAAGAATGTGATTAAAGGCTCTTTTCCTATTTCAAAAGTTTTAGTTTTCGAGGATAATAGCTATGTATGTTGAAAAAATGAAGATATTAGACTATTTTATGATTGCAAATGGTAAAGAATGTGATTTAGGCTCTTTTCCTATTTCAAAAGTTTTAGTTTTCGAGGGTAATAGCTACGTATGTTGAAAAAATGAAGACATTAGACAATTTTATGATTGCACATGGTAAAGAATGTGATTAAAGGCTCTTTTCCTATGTCAAAAGTTTTAGTTTTCGAGGGTAATAGCTACGTATGTTGAAAAAATGAAGATGTTACACTATTTTATAATTGCAAATGGTAAAGAATGTGATAAAAAGGCTCTTTCCTATGTCAAAAGTTTTAGTTTTCGAGGGTAATAGCTACGTATGTTGAAAAAAATGAAGATATTAGACAATTTTATGATTGCAAATGGTAAAGAATGTGATTAAAGGCTCTTTTCCTATGTCAAAAGTTTTAGTTTTCGAGGGTAATAGCTACGTATGTTGAAAAAATGAAGATATTAGACTATTTTATGATTGCAAATGGTAAAGAATGTGATTAAAGGCTCTTTTCCTATTTCAAAAGTTTTAGTTTTCGAGGGTAATAGCTACGTATGTTAAAAAATGAAGATTATAGACTATTTTATGATTGCACATGGTAAAGAATGTGATTAAAGGCTCTTTTCCTATTTCAAAAGTTTTAGTTTTCGAGGGTAATAGCTACGTATGTTGAAAAAATGAAGATATTAGACAATTTTATGATTGCAAATGGAAAAGAATGTGATTAAAGGCTCTTTTCCTATTTCAAAAGTTTTAGTTTTCGAGGATAATAGCAACGTATGTTGAAAAAATGAAGATATTAGAGTATTTTATGATTGCAAATGGTAAAGAATGTGATTAAAGGCTCTTTTCCTATTTCAAAAGTTTTAGTTTTCGAGGGTAATAGCTACGTTTGTTGAAAAAATGAAGACATTAGACAATTTTATGATTGCACATGGTAAAGAATGTGATTAAAGGCTCTTTTCCTATGTCAAAAGTCTTAGTTTTCGAGGGTAATAGCTACGTCTGTTGAAAAAATGAAGATGTTACACTATTTTATAATTGCAAATGGTAAAGAATGTGATTAAAGGCTCTTTCCTATGTCAAAAGTTTTAGTTTTCGAGGGTAATAGCTACCTATGTTGAAAAAATTAAGATATTAGACTATTTTATGATTGCAAATGGTAAAGAATGTGATTAAAGGCTCTTTTCCTATTTCAAAAGTTTTAGTTTTCGAGGGTAATAGCTACGTATGATGAAAAAATGAAGATATTAGACTATTTTTTGATTGCAAAGGGTAAAGAATGTGATTAAAGGCTCTTTTCCTATTTCAAAAGTTTTAGTTTTCGAGGGTAATCTACGTATGTTGAAAAAATGAAAATATTAGACTATTTTATGATTGCAAATTTTAAAGAATGTGATTAAAGGCTCTTTTCCTATTTTAAAAGTTTTAGTTTTCGGGGGTAAGAGCTTTGTCTGTGGAAAAAATGAAGATATTAGACAATTTTATGATTGCACATGGTAAAGAATGTGATTAAAGGCTCTTTTCCTATTTCAAAAGTTTTAGTTTTCGAGGGTAATAGCTACCTATGTTGAAAAAATGAAGAAATTAGACTATTTTATGATTGCAAATGGTAAAGAATGTGATTAAAGGCTCTTTTCCTATTTCAAAAGTTTTAGTTTTCGAGGGTAATAGCTACGTATGATGAAAAAATGAAGATATTAGACTATTTTATGATTGCAAAGGTAAAGAATGTGATTAAAGGCTCTTTTCCTATGTCAAAAGTTTTAGTTTTCGAGGGTAATAGCTTTGTCTGTGGAAAAAATATAGATATTAGACTATTTTATGATTGCAAAGGGTAAAGAATGTGATTAAAGGCTCTTTTCCTATGTCAAAAGTTTTAGTTTTCGAGGGTAATAGCTACGTATGTTGAAAAAATGAAGATATTAGACTATTTTATGATTGCAAATGGTAAAGAATGTGATTAAAGGCTCTTTTCCTATTTCAAAAGTTTTAGTTTTCGAGGGTAATAGCTACGTATGTTGAAAAAATGAAGATATTACACTATTTTATGATTGCACATGGTAAAGAATGTGATTAAAGGCTCTTTTCCTATTTCAAAAGTTTTAGTTTTCGAGGGTAATAGCTACGTATGTTGAAAAAATGAGGATATTAGACTATTTTATGATTGCAAATGGTAAAGAATGTGATTAAAGGCTCTTTTCCTATTTCAAAAGTTTTAGTTTTCGAGGGTAAGAGCTTTGACTGTGGAAAAAATGAAGATATTAGACAATCTTATGATTGCACATGGTAAAGAATGTGATTAAAGGCTCTTTTCCTATTTCAAAAGTTTTAGTTTTCGAGGGTAATAGCTTTGTCTGTGGAAAAAATGAAGATATTAGACTATTATATGATTGCAAATGGTAAAGAATGTGATTAAAGGCTCTTTTCCTATTTCAAAAAATTTATTTTTCGGCGGTAAGAGCTACGTATGTTGAAAAACGAAGATATTAGACTATTTTATGATTGCAAATGGTATAGAATGTTATTAAAGGCTCTTTTCCTATTTTAAAAGTTTTAGTTTTTGAGGGTATAAGCTTTGTCTGTGGAAAAAATGAAGATATTAGACAATTTTATGATTGCAAATGGTAAAGAATGTGATTAAAGGCTCTTTTCCTATTTCAAAAGTTTTAGTTTTCGAGGATAATAGCTATGTATGTTGAAAAAATGAAGATATTAGACTATTTTATGATTGCAAATGGTAAAGAATGTGATTAAAGGCTCTTTTCCTATTTCAATAGTTTTAGTTTTCGAGGGTAATAGCTACGTATGTTGAAAAAATGAAGACATTAGACAATTTTATGATTGCACATGGTAAAGAATGTGATTAAAGGCTCTTTTCCTATGTCAAAAGTTTTAGTTTTCGAGGGTAATAGCTACGTATGTTGAACAAATGAAGATGTTACACTATTTTATAATTGCAAATGGTAAAGAATGTGATTAAAGGCTCTTTCCTATGTCAAAAGTTTTAGTTTTCGAGTGTAATAGCTACGTATGTTGAAAAAATGAAGATATTAGACAATTTTATGATTGCAAATGGTAAAGAATGTGATTAAAGGCTCTTTTCCTATGTCAAAAGTTTTAGTTTTCGAGGGTAATAGCTACGTATGTTGAAAAAATGAAGATATTAGACTATTTTATGATTGCAAATGGTAAAGAATGTGATTAAAGGCTCTTTTCCTATTTCAAAAGTTTTAGTTTTCGAGGGTAATAGCTACGTATGTTAGAAAATGAAAATTATAGACTATTTTATGATTGCACATGGTAAAGAATGTGATTAAAGGCTCTTTTCCTTTTTCAAAAGTTTTAGTTTTCGAGGGTAATAGCTACGTATGTTGAAAAAATGAAGATATTAGACTATTTTATGATTTCACATGGTAAAGAATGTGAGTAAAGGCTCTTTTCCTATTTCAAAAGTTTTAGTTTTCGAGGGTAATAGCTACGTATGTTGATAAAATGAAGATATTAGACAATTTTATGATTGCAAATGGTAAAGAATGTGATTAAAGGCTCTTTTCCTATTTCAAAAGTTTTAGTTTTCGAGGGTAATAGCTACGTTTGTTGAAAAAATGAAGACATTAGACAATTTTATGATTGCACATGGTAAAGAATGTGATTAAAGGCTCTTTTCCTATGTAAAAAGTTTTAGTTTTCGAGGGTAATAGCTACGTATGTTGAAAAAATGAAGATGTTACACTATTTTATAATTGCAAATGGTAAAGAATGTGATTAAAGGCTCTTTCCTATGTCAAAAGTTTTAGTTTTCGAGGGTAATAGCTACGTATGTTGAAAAAATGAAGATATTAGACAATTTTATGATTGCAAATGGTAAAGAATGTGATTAAAGGCTCTTTTCCTATGTCAAAAGTTTTAGTTTTCGAGGGTAATAGCTACGTATGTTAAAAAATGAAGATTATAGACTATTTTATGATTGCACATGGTAAAGAATGTGATTAAAGGCTCTTTTCCTATTTCAAAAGTTTTAGTTTTCGAGGGTATTAGCTACGTATGTTGAAAAAATGAAGATATTAGACTATTTTATGATTTCACATGGTAAAAAATGTGAGTAAAGGCTCTTTTCCTATTTCAAAAGTTTTAGTTTTCGAGGGTAATAGCTACGTATGTTGAAAAAATGAAGATATTAGACTATTTTATGATTGCAAATGGTAAAGAATGTGATTAAAGGCTCTTTTCCTATTTCGAAAGTTTTAGTTTTCGAGGGTAATAGCACGTATGTTGAAAAAATGAAGATATTAGACTATTTTATGATTGCAAATGGTAAAGAATGTGATTAAAGGCTCTTTTCCTATTTCAAAAGTTTTAGTTTTCGAGGGTAAGAGCTTTGTCTGTGGAAAAAATGAAGATATTACACAATTTATGATTGCATATGGTAAAGAATGTGATTAAAGGCTCTTTTCCTATTTCAAAAGTTTTAGTTTTCGAGGGTAATAGCTTTGTCTGTGGAAAAAATGAAGATATTAGACTATTATATGATTGCAAATGGTAAAGAATGTGATTAAAGGCTCTTTTCCTATTTCCAAAAATTTAGTTTTCGGCGGTAAGAGCTACGTATGTTGAAGAAATGAAGATATTAGACTATTTTATGATTGCAAATGGTAAAGAATGTGATTAAAGGCTCTTTTCCTACTTTAAAAGTTTTAGTTTTCGAGGGTAAGAGCTTTGTCTGTGGAAAAAATGAAGATATTAGACAAATTTATGATTGCAAATGGTAAAGAATGTGATTAAAGGCTCTTTTCCTATTTTAAAAGTTTTAGTTTTCGAGGGTAAGAGCTTTGTCTGTGGAAAAAATGAAGATATAGACAATTTTATGATTGCACAAGGTAAAGAATGTGATTAAAGGCTCTTTTCCTATTTCAAAAGTATTAGTTTTCGAGGGTAATAGCTACGTATGTTGAAAAAAAGTTTCAAACTTACTTTTGAAACTTTGGAAATATTGCACTCTTTTCCTATTTCAAAACTTTTAGTTTTCGAGGGTAATAGCTTTGTCTGTGGAAAAAATGAAGATATTAGACTATTATATGATTGTAAATGGTAAAGAATGTGATTAAAGGCTCTTTTCCTATTTCAAAAAATTTAGTTTTCAGCGGTAAGAGCTACGTATGTTGAAAAAATGAAGATATTAGACTATTTTATGATTGCAAATGGTAAAGAATGTGATTAAAGGTTCTTTTCCTATTTTAAAATTTAGTTTTCGAGGGTAAGAGCTTTGTCTGTGGAAAAAAAGAAGATATTAGACAATTTTATGATTGCACATGGTAAAGAATGTGATTAAAGGCTCTTTTCCTATTTCAAAAGTTTTAGTTTTCGAGGGTAATAGCTACCTATGTTGAAAAAATGAAGATATTGGACTATTTTATGATTGCAAATGGTAAAGAATGTGATTAAAGGCTCTTTTCCTATTTCAAAGTTTTAGTTTTCGAGGGTAATAGCTACGTATGATGAAAAAATGAAGATATTAGACTATTTTTTGATTGCAAAGGTTAAAGAATGTGATTTAAGGATCTTTTCCTATGTCAAAAGTTTTAGTTTTCGAGGGTAATAGCTTTGTCTGTGGAAAAAATGAACATATTAGACAATATTATGATTGCACATGGTAAAGAATGTGATTAAAGGCTCTTTTCCTATTTCAAAGTTTTAGTTTTCGAGGGTAATAGCTTTGTCTGTGGAAAAAATGAAGATATTAGACAATTTTATGATTGCACATGGTAAAGAATGTGATTAAAGGCTCTTTTCCTATTTCAAAAGTTTTAGTTTTCGAGGGTAATAGCTACGTATGTTGAAAAAATGAAGATGTTAGACTATTTTATGATTACAAATGGTAAAGAATGTGATTAAAGGCTCTTTTCCTATGTCAAAAGTTTTAGTTTTCGAGGGTAATAGCTACGTATGTTGAAAAATGAAGATATTAGACTATTTTATGATTGCAAATGGTAAAGAATGTGATTAAAGGCTCTTTTCCTATTTCAAAAGTTTTAGTTTTCGAGGGTAATAGCTACGTATGTTGAAAAAATGAAGATATTAGACTATTTTATGATTGTAAATGTTAAAGAATGTGATTAAAGGCTCTTTTCCTATTTCAAAAGTTTTAGTTTTCGAGGGTAATCTACGTATGTTGAAAAAATGAAAATATTAGACTATTTTATGATTGCAAATGGTAAAGAATGTGATTAAAGGCTCTTTTCCTATTTTAAAAGTTTTAGTTTTCGGGGGTAAGAGCTTTGTCTGTGGAAAAAATGAAGATATTAGACAATTTTATGATTGCACATGGTAAAGAATGTGATTAAAGGTTCTTTTCCTATTTCAAAAGTTTTAGTTTTCGAGGGTAATAGCTACCTATGTTGAAAAAATGAAGATATTAGACTATTTTATGATTGCAAATGGTAAAGAATGTGATTAAAGGCTCTTTTCCTATTTCAAAAGTTTTAGTTTTCGAGGGTAATAGCTACGTATGATGAAAAAATGAAGATATTAGACTATTTTATGATTGCAAAGGTAAAGAATGTGATTAAAGGCTCTTTTCCTATGTCAAAAGTTTTAGTTTTCGAGGGTAATAGCTTTGTCTGTGGAAAAAATGAAGATATTAGACTATTTTATGATTGCAAAGGGTAAAGAATGTGATTAAAGGCTCTTTTCCTATGTCAAAAGTTTTAGTTTTCGAGGGTAGAATGTGATTAAAGGTTTTTTTCATATGTCAAAAGTTTTAGTTTTCGAGGGTAATAGCTACGTATGTTGAAAAAATGAAGATATTAGACTATTTTATGATTACAAATGGTAAAGAATGTGATTAAAGGCTCTTTTTCTATTTCAAAAGTTTTCGTTTTCGAGGGTAATAGCTACGTATGTTGGAAAAATGAAGATATTAGACTATTTTATGATTGCACATGGTAAAGAATGTGATTAAAGGCTCTTTTCATATGTCAAAAGTTTTAGTTTTCGAGGGTAATGGCTACGTATGCTGAAAAAATGAAGATATTAGACTATTTTATGATTGCAAATGGTAAAGAATGTGATTAAAGGCTCTTTTCCTATGTCAAAAGTTTTAGTTTTCGAGGGTAATAGCTACGTATGTTGGAAAAATGAAGATATTAGACTATTTTATGATTGCACATGGTAAAGAATGTGATTAAAGGCTCTTTTCCTATGTCAAAAGTTTCAGTTTTCAAGGGTAATAGCTACGTATGTTGAAAAAATGAAGATATTAGACTATTTTATAATTGCAAATGGTAACGAATGTGATTAAAGGCTCTTTTCCTATGTCAAAAGTTTTATTTTTCGAGGGTAATAGCTACGTATGCTGGAAAAATGAAGATATTAGACTATTTTATGATTGAACATGGTAAACAATGTGATTAAAGGTTTTTTTCCTATGTCAAAAGTTTTAGTTTTCGAGGTTAATAGCTACGTATGTTGAAAAAATGAAGATTTTAGACTATTTTATGATTGCACATGGTAAAGAATGTGATTAAAGGCTCTTTTTCTATTTCAAAAGTTTTCGTTTTCGAGGGTAATAGCTACGTATGTTGGAAAAATGAAGATATTAGACTATTTTATGATTGCACATGGTAAAGAATGTGATTAAAGGCTCTTTTCCTATGTCAAAAGTTTTAGTTTTCGAGGGTAATAGCTACGTATGTTGGAAAAATGAAGATATTAGACTATTTTATGATTGCACATGGTAAAGAATGTGATTAAAGGCTCTTTTCCTATGTCAAAAGTTTTAGTTTTCGAGGGTAATAGCTACGTATGTTGAAAAAATGAAAATATTAGACTATTATATAATTGCAATGGTAACGAATGTGATTAAAGGCTCTTTTCCTATGTCAAAAGTTTTAGTTTTCGAGGGTAATAGCTACGTATGTTGTAAAAATGAAGATATTAGACTATTTTATGATTGCACATGGTAAACAATGTGCTTAAAGGCTCTTTTCCTATGGCAAAAGTTTTAGTTTTCGAGGTTAATAGCTACGTATGTTGGAAAAATGAAGATATTAGACTATTTATGATTGCAAATGGTAAAGAATGTGATTAAAGGCTCTTTTCCTTTGTCAAAAGTTTTAGTTTTCGAGGGTAATAGCTACGTATGTTGAAAAAATGAAGATATTAGACTATTTATGATTGCACATGGTAAAGAATGTGATTAAAGGCTCTTTTTCTATTTCAAAAGTTTTTGTTTTCGAGGGTAATAGCTACGTATGTTGGAAAAATGAAGATATTAGACTATTTTATGATTGCACATTGTAAAGAATGTGATTAAAGGCTCTTTTCCTATGTCAAAAGTTTTAGTTTTCGAGGGTAATAGCTACGTATGTTGAAAAATGAAGATATTAGACTATTTTATGATTGCAAGTGGTAAAGAATGTGATTAAAGGCTCTTTTCCTATGTCAAAAGTTTTAGTTTTCGAGGGTAATAGCTACGTATGTTGGAAAAATGAAGATATTAGACTATTTTATGATTGCACATGGTAAAGAATGTGATTAAAGGCTCTTTTCCTATGTCAAAAGTTTTAGTTTTCGAGGGTAATAGCTACGTATGTTGAAAAAATGAAGATATTAGACAATTTTATAATTGCAAATGGTAACGAATGTGATTAAGGGCTCTTTTCCTATGTCAAAACTTTTAGTTTTCGAGGGTAATAGCTACGTATGTTGGAAAAATGAAGATATTAGACTATTTTATGATTGCACATGGTAAACAATGTGCTTAAAGGCTCTTTTCCTATGGCAAAAGTTTTAGTTTTCGTGGGTAATAACTACGTATGTTGGAAAAATGAAGATATTAGACTATTTTATGATTGCACATGGTAAAGAATGTGATTAAAGGCTCTTTTCCTATGTCAAAAGTTTTAGTTTTCGAGGGTAATAGCTACGTATGTTGAAAAAATGAAGATATTAGACTATTTTATAATTGCAAATGGTAACGAATGTGATTAAAGGCTCTTTTCCTATGTCAAAAGTTTTAGTTTTCGAGGGTAATAGCTACGTATGTTGGAAAAATGAAGATATTAGACTATTTTATGATTGCACATGGTAAACAATGTGCTTAAAGGCTCTTTTCCTATGGCAAAAGTTTTAGTTTTCGAGGGTAATAGCTACGTATGTTGGAAAAATGAAGATATTAGACTATTTTATGATTGCAAATGGTAAAGAATGTGATTAAAGGCTCTTTTCCTATGTCAAAAGTTTTAGTTTTCGAGGGTAATAGCTACGTATGTTGAAAAAAATGAAGATATTAGACTATTTTATGATTGCACATGGTAAAGAATGTGATTAAAGGCTCTTTTCTATTTCAAAAGTTTTCGTTTTCGAGGGTAATAGCTACGTATGTTGGAAAAAATGAAGATATTAGACTATTTTATGATTGCACGTGGTAAAGAATGTGATTAAAGGCTCTTTTCCTATGTCAAAAGTTTAGTTTTCGAGGTTAATAGCTACGTATGTTGAAAAAATGAAGATATTAGACTATTTTATGATTGCAAGTGGTAAAGAATGTGATTAAAGGCTCTTTTCCTATGTCAAAAGTTTTAGTTTTCGAGGGTAATAGCTACGTATGTTGGAAAAATGAAGATATTAGACTATTTTATGATTGCACATGGTAAAGAATGTGATTAAAGGCTCTTTTCCTATGTCAAAAGTTTTAGTTTTCGAGGGTAATAGCTACGTATGTTGAAAAAATGAAGATATTAGACTATTTTATAATTGCAAATGGTAACGAATGTGATTAAGGGCTCTTTTCCTATGTCAAAACTTTTAGTTTTCGAGGGTAATAGCTATGTATGTTGGAAAAATGAAGATATTAGACTATTTTATGATTGCACATGGTAAAGAATGTGATTAAAGGCTCTTTTCCTATGTCAAAAGTTTTAGTTTTCGAGGGTAATAGCTACGTATGTTGGAAAAATGAAGATATTAGACTATTTTATGACTGCACATGGTAACGAATGTGATTAAAGGCTCTTTTCCTATTTCAAAAGTTTAAGTTTTCGAGGGTAATAGCTACGAATGTTGGAAAAATGAAGATATTAGACTATTTTATGATTGCAAATGGTAAAGAATGTGATTAAAGGCTCTTTTCCTATTTCAAAAGTTTTAGTTTTCGAGGGTAATAGCTACGTATGTTGAAAAAATGAAGATATTAGACTATTTTATAATTGCAAATGGTAACGAATGTGATTAAAGGCTCTTTTCCTATGTCAAAAGTTTTAGTTTTCGAGGGTAATAGCTACGTATGTTGGAAAAATGAAGATATTAGACTATTTTATGACTGCACATGGTAAAGAATGTGATTAAAGGCTCTTTTCCTATGTCAAAAGTTTTAGTTTTCGAGGGTAATAGCTACGTATGTTGGAAAAATGAAGATATTAGACTATTTTATGATTGCACATGGTAAAGAATGTGCTTAAAGGCTCTTTTCCTATGGCAAAAGTTTTAGTTTTCGAGGGTAATAGCTACGTATGTTGGAAAAATGAAGATATTAGACTATTTTATGATTGCACATTGTAAAGACTGTGATTAAAGGCTCTTTTCCTATGTCAAAAGTCTTAGTTTTCGAGGGTAATAGCTACGTATGTTGGAAAAATGAAGATATTAGACTATTTTATGATTGCACATGGTAAAGATTGTGATTAAAGGCTCTTTTCCTATGTCAAAAGTTTCAGTTTTCGAGGGTAATAGCTACGTATGTTGAAAAAAAGAAGATATTAGACTATTTTATAATTGCAAATGGTAACGAATGTGATTAAAGGCTCTTTTCCTATGTCAAAAGTTTTATTTTTCGAGGGTAATAGCTACGTATGCTGGAAAAATGAAGATATTAGACTATTTTATGATTGCACATGGTAAACAATGTGATTAAAGGTTTTTTTCCTATGTCAAAAGTTTTAGTTTTCGAGGGTAATAGCTACGTATGTTGAAAAAATGAAGATATTAGACTATTTTATGATTGCACATGGTAAAGATGTGATTAAAGGCTCTTTTCCTATGTCAAAAGTCTTAGTTTTCAAGGGTAATAGCTACGTATGTTGGAAAAATGAAGATATTAGACTATTTTCTGATTGCACATGGTAAAGAATGTGATTAAAGGCTCTTTTCCTATGTCAAAAGTTTTAGTTTTCGAGGGTAATAGCTACGTATGTTGAAAAAATGAAGATATTAGACTATTTTATAATTGCAAATGGTAACGAATGTGATTAAAGGCTCTTTTCCTATGTCAAAAGTTTTAGTTTTCGAGGGTAATAGCTACGTATGTTGGAAAAATGAAGATATTAGACTATTTTATGATTGCACATGGTAAACAATGTGCTTAAAGGCTCTTTTCCTATGGCAAAAGTTTTAGTTTTCGAGGGTAATAGCTACGTATGTTGGAAAAATGAAGATATTAGACTATTTTATGATTGCAAATGGTAAAGAATGTGATTAAAGGCTCTTTTCCTATGTCAAAAGTTTTAGTTTTCGAGGGTAATAGCTACGTATGTTGAAAAAATGAAGATATTAGACTATTTTATGATTGCACATGGTAAAGAATGTGATTTAAAGGCTCTTTTTCTATTTCAAAAGTTTTCGTTTTCGAGGGTAATAGCTACGTATGTTGGAAAAATGAAGATATTAGACTATTTTATGATTGCACATGGTAAAGAATGTGATTAAAGGCTCTTTTCCTATGTCAAAAGTTTTAGTTTTCGAGGGTAATAGCTACGTATGTTGAAGAAATGAAGATATTAGACTATTTTATGATTGCAAATGGTAAAGAATGTGATTAAAGGCTCTTTTCCTATGTCAAAAGTTTTAGTTTTCGAGGGTAATAGCTACGTATGTTGGAAAAATGAAGATATTAGA
>NW_027063504.1:31330-55569 GCF_032884065.1 Artemia franciscana | reverse complement strand
ACGACCGGGAACCTCAAAGAGAAATTACAGACTGGGACACCGGGACACAGGGAATATAAATGACGACCGGGACACAGTGACACAACTACAAAGGGGACGACGGGGGTACAGGGAAGATATATAAATGACGATCGGGACACGGGGATTGTCGAAAGAGAAATTACAGACCGGGACACCGGGAAACAAATGACGACCGGGATGCTGGGACACAGGGAATATAAATGAAGACCTCGACACTCAAAGAGAAAGTACAGACTGGGACACCGGGACACAAATGCGACCGGAATACTGGGATATAAATGACGACCAGGACACAGGGACACAACTACAAGGGGGGTGCCAGGGGGCACAGGGGGATATATAAATGACGACAGGGACACAGGGAATGTTTGATTAGCAATCAGCATCAACAAAGCTAAAGGGCAATCATTAGAATAATCAGGTATAGATCTGAATACGGATTGCTTTTCCCATGGACAATTTTATGTTGCATGTTCAAGAGTTAGGTAAACCTAACAATCTATTTATATGCACAAACAATAGGACATGGAAGAATGTTGTATATTCTTAAGTTTTACGCAGTTAAATTGGACAGCGAAGAATGTTGTATATTCGCAAGTTTTATGTAGTTCAAAAAATATATATATTTATATCTATCTCAATTCCACAGGTGGGACACAGGGCACACAACTACAATGGCAGGTAACTAATATAGCGTTAACGACATACGTGAGCGGCCCCCCCCCCAACAGCTATATATCTATATATATAAAAATAAGTTGTCTGTGTGTCTGTCGAGTGACTTCAGGTGTGTCGACTGACGTCATTGGTAAGGATTGAGCTGTATGCGTCATGAAATTGTTTGTCGACTGACGTCATGTTTGGTCAACTGATGAAATTACAGACCGGGACACAAATGACGACCAGGACACGGGGATACAGGGAATATACATGACGACCTGGAACCTCAAAGAGAAATTACAGACTGGGACACCGGGACACAGGGAATATAAATGACGACCGGGACACAGTGACACAACTACAAAGGGGACGACGGGGGGTACAGGGAAGATATAAAATGACGACCGGGACACAGGGATTGTTCGAAGAGAAATTACAGACCGGGACACCGGGAAACAAATGACGACCGGGATGCTGGGACACAGGAAATATAAATGACGACCTCGACACTCAAAGAGAAAGTACAGAACTGGGACACCCTGACACAAATGACGACCGAATACTGGGAATATAAATGACGACCAGGAACAGGGACACAACTACAAGGGGGGTGCCAGGGGGCACAGGGGGATATATAAATTGACGACGGGGACACAGGGAATGTTTGATTAGCAATCAGCATCAACAAGCTAAAGGGCAATCATTAGAATAATCAGGTATAGATCTGAATACGGATTGCTTTTCCCATGGACAATTTTATGTTGCATGTTCAAGAGTTAGGTAAACCTAACAATCTATTTATATGCACAAACAATAGTACATGGAAGAATGTTGTATATTCTTAAGTTTTACGTAGTTAAATTGGACAGCGAAGAATGTTGTATATTCGCAAGTTTTATGTAGTTCAAAAAATATATATATTTATATCTTACCTCAATTCACAGGTGGGACACAGGGACACAACTACAATGGCAGGTAACTAATATGGCGTGTAACGACTTACGCGCGCGGGGGGCTTGGGGGCGCGATGCCCCCTAAGGCCCCCCCCAACAGCTATATATCTATATATATAAAAAATAAGTTGTCTGTGTGTCTGTCGAGTGACTTCAGGTGTGTCGACTGACGTCATTGTAAGGATTGAGCTGTATGCGTCATGAAATTGTTTGTCGACTGACGTCATGTTTGTCAACTGATGAAATTACAGACCGGGACACAAATGACGACCGGGACACGGGGATACAGGGAATATAAATGACGACCGGGAACCTCAAAGGGAAATTACAGACTGGGACACCGCGACACAGGGAATATAAATGACGACCGGGACACAGTGAGACAACTACAAAGGGGACGACGGGGATACAGGGAAGATATATAAATGACGACCGGGACACAGGGATTGTTCGAAGAGAAATTACAGACCGGGACACCGGGAAACAAATGACGACCGGGATGCTGGGACACAGGGAATATAAATGACGACCTCGACACTCAAAGAGAAAGTACAGACTGGGACACCGGGACACAAATGACGACCGGAATACTGGGAATATAAATGACGACCAGGACACAGGGTCGTCTTCCATGTCCTATTGTTTGTGCATATAAATAGATTGTTAGGTTTACCTAACTCTTGAACATGCAACATAATATTGTCCATGGGAAAAGCAATCCGTATTCAGCCCCCCCCCCCCAACAGCTATATATCTATATATATAAAAATAAGTTGTCTGTTTGTCTGTCGAGTGACTTCAGGTGTGTCGACTGACGTCATTGTAAGGATTGAGCTGTATTCGTCATGAAATTGTTTGTCGACTGACGTCATGTTTGTCAACTGATGAAATTACAGACCGGGACAAAAATGACGACCGGGACACAGGGATACAGGGAATATAAATGACGACCGGAAACCTCAAAGAGAAATTACAGACTGGGACATCGGGACACGGGGAATATAAATGACGACCGGGACACAGTGACACAACTACAAAGGGGACGACGGGGGTAAAGGGAAGATATATAAATGACGACCCGGTGTGTCGACTGACGTCATTGTAAGGATTGAGCTGTATGCGTCATGAAATTGTTTGTCGACTGACGTCATGTTTGTCAACTGATGAAATTACAGACCGGGACACAAATGACAACCGGGACACAGGGATACAGGGAATATAAATGACGACCGGGAACCTCTAAGAGAAATTACAGACTTGGACACCGGGACACAGGGAATATAAATGACGACCGGGACACAGTGACACAACTACAAAGGGGACGACGGGGGTACAGGGAAGATATATAAATGACGACCGGGACACAGGGATTGTTCGAAGAGAAATTACAGACCGGGACACCGGGAAACAAATGACGACCGGGATGCTGGGACACAGGGAATATAAATGACGACCTCGACACTCAAAGAGAAAGTACAGACTGGGACACCGGGACACAAATGACGACCGGAATACTGGGAATATAAATGACGACCAGGACACAGGGACACAACTACAAGGGGGGTGCCAGGGGGCACAGGGGGATATATAAATGACGACGGGGACACAGGGAATGTTTGATTAACAATCAGCATCAACAAAGCTAAAGGGCAATCATTAGAATAATCAGGTATAGATCTGAATACGGATTGCTTTTCCCATGGACAATTTTATGTTGCATGTTCAAGAGTTATGTAAACCTAACAATCTATTTATATGCACAAACAATAGGACATGGAAGAATGTTGTATATTCTTAAGTTTTACGTAGTTAAATTGGACAGCGAAGGATGTTGTATATTCGCAAGTTTTATGTAGTTCAAAAAATATATATATATTTATATCTATCTCAATTCACAGGTGGGACACAGGGACACAACTACAATGGCAGGTAACTAATATGGCGTGTAACGACTTACGCGCACGGGAGGCTTGGGGGCGCGATGCCCCCCCAAGCCCCCCCCCAACAGCTATATATCTATATATATAAAAATAAGTTGTCTGTGTGTCTGTCAAGTGACTTCAGGTGTGTCGACTGACGTCATTGTAAGGATTGAGCTGTATGCGCCATGAAATTGTTTGTCGACTGACGTCATGTTTGTCAACTGATGAAATTACAGACCGGGACACAAATGACGACCGGGACACGGGGATACAGGGAATATAAATGACGACCGGGAACCTCAAAGAGAAATTACAGACTGGGACACCGGGACACAGGGAATATAAATGACGACCGGGACACAGTGACACAACTACAAGGGGGACGACGGGGGTACAGGGAAGATATATAAATGACGACCGGGACACAGGAATTGTTCGAAGAGAAATTACAGACCGGGACACCGGGAAACAAATGACGACCGGGATGCTGGGACACAGGGAATATAAATGACGACCTCGACACTCAAAGAGAAAGTACAGACTGGGACACCGGGACACAAATGACGACCGGAATACTGGGAATATAAATGACGACCAGGACACAGGGACACAACTACAAGGGGGATGCAAGAGGGCACAGGGGGATATATAAATGACGACGGGGACACAGGGAATGTTTGATTAGCAATCAGCATCAACAAAGCTAAAGGGCAATCATTAGAATAATCAGGTATAGATCTGAATACGGATTGCTTTTCCCATGGACAATTTTATGTTGCATGTTCAAGAGTTAGGTAAACCTAACAATCTATTTATATGCACAAACAATAGGACATGGAAGAATGTTGTATATTCTTAAGTTTTACGTAGTTAAATTGGACAGCGAAGAATGTTGTATATTCGCAAGTTTTATGTAGTTCAAAAAATATATATATTTATATCTATCTCAATTCACAGGTGGGACATCGGACACAACTACAATGGCAGGTAACTAATATGGCGTGTAACAACTTACGCGCGCGGGGGGCTTGGGGGCGTGATGCCCCCCCAAGCCCCCCCCCCAACAGCTATATATCTATATATATATAAAAATAAGTTGCCTGTGTGTCTGTCGAGTGACTTCAGGTGTGTCGACTGACGTCATTGTAAGGATTGAGCTGTATGCGTCATGAAATTGTTTGTCGACTGACGTCATGTTTGTCAACTGATGAAATTACAGACCGGGACACAAATGACGACCGGGACAGGGGGATACAGGGAATATAAATGACGACCGGGAACCTCAAAGAGAAATTACAGACTGGGACACCGGGACACAGGGAATATAAATGACGACCGGGACACAGTGACACAACTACAAAGGGGACGACGGGGGTACAGGGAAGATATATAAATGACGACCGGGACACAGGGATTGTTCGAAGAGAAATTACAGACCGGGACACCGGGAAACAAATGACGACCGGGATGCTGGGACACAGGGAATATAAATGACGACCTCGACACTCAAAGAGAAAGTACAGACTGGGACACCGGGACACAAATGACGACCGGAATACTGGGAATATAAATGACGACCAGGACACAGGGACACAACTACAAGGGGGGTGCAAGGGGGCACAGGGGGATATATAAATGACGACGGGGACACAGGGAATGTTTGATTAGCAATCAGCATCAACAAAGCTAAAGGGCAATAATTAGAATAATCAGGTATAGATCTGAATACGGATTGCTTTTCCCATGGACAATTTTATGTTGCATGTTCAAGAGTTAGGTAAACCTAACAATCTATTTATATGCACAAACAATAGGACATGGAAGAATGTTGTATATTCTTAAGTTTTACGTAGTTAAATTGGACAGCGAAGAATGTTGTATATTCGCAAGTTTTATGTAGTTCAAAAAATATATATATATTTATATCTATCTCAATTCACAGGTGGGACACAGGGACACAACTACAATGGCAGGTAACTAATATGGCGTGTAACGACTTACGCGCGCGGGGGGCTTGGGGGCGCGATGCCCCCCCCCCAAGCCCCCCCCCCCGACAGCTATATATCTATATATATAAAAATAAGTTGTCTGTGTGTCTGTCGAGTGACTTCAGGTGTGTCGACTGACGTCATTGTAAGGATTGAGCTGTATGCGTCATGAAATTGTTTGTCGACTGACGTCACGTTTGTCAACTGATAAAATTACAGACCAGGACACAAATGACGACCGGGACACGGGGATACAGGGAATATAAATGACGACCGGGAACCTCAAAGAGAAATTACAGACTGGGACACCGGGACACAGGGAATATAAATGACGACCGGGACACAGTGACACAACTACAAAGGGGACGACGGGGGTACAGGGAAGATATATAAATGACGACCGGGACACAGTGATTGTTCGAAGAGAAATTACAGACCGGGACACCGGGAAACAAATGACGACCGGGATGCTGGGACACAGGGAATATAAATGACGACCTCGACACTCAAAGAGAAAGTACAGACTGGGTCACCGGGACACAAATGACGACCGGAATACTGGGAATATAAATGACGACCAGGACACAGGGACACAACTACAAGGGGGGTGCCAGGGGGCACAGGGGGATATATAAATGACGACGGGGACACAGGGAATGTTTGATTAGCAATCAGCATCAACAAAGCTAAAGGGCAATCATTAGAATAATCAGGTATAGATCTGAATACGGATTGCTTTTCCCATGGACAATTTTATGTTGCATGTTCAAGAGTTAGGTAAACCTAACAATCTATTTATATGCACAAACAATAGGACATGGAAGAATGTTGTATATTCTTAAGTTTTACGTAATTAAATTGGACAGCGAAGAATGTTGTATATTTGCAAGTTTTATGTAGTTCAAAAAATATATATATTTATATCTATCTCAATTCACAGGTGGGACACAGGGACACAACTACAATGGCAGGTAACTAATATGGCGTGTAACGACTTACGCGCGCGGGGGGCTTGGGGGCGCGATGCCCCCCCAAGCCCCCCCCCCCCAACAGCTATATATCTATATATATAAAAATAAGTTGTCTGTGTGTCTGTCGAGTGACTTCAGGTGTGTCGACTGACGTCATTGTAAGGATTGAGCTGTATGCGTCATGAAATTGTTTGTCGACTGACGTCATGTTTGTCAACTGATGAAATTATAGACCGGGACACAAATGACGACCGGGACACGGGGATTCAGGGAATATAAATGACGACCGGGAACCTCAAAGAGAAATTACAGACTGGGACACCGGGACACAGGGAATATAAATGACGACCGGGACACAGTGACACAACTACAAAGGGGACGACGGGGGTACAGGGAAGATATATAAATGACGACCGGGACACAGGGATTGTTCGAAGAGAAATTACAGACCGGGACACCGGGAAACAAATGACGACCGGGATGCTGGGACACAGGGAATATAAATGAGGACCTCGACACTCAAAGAGAAAGTACAGACTGGGACACCGGGACATAAATGACGACCGGAATACTGGGAATATAAATGACGACCAGGACACAGGGACACAACTACAAGGGGGGTGCCAGGGGGCACAGGGGGATATATAAATGACGACGGGGACACAGGGAATGTTTGATTAGCAATCAGCATCAACAAAGCTAAAGGGCAATCATTAGAATAATCAGGTATAGATCTGAATACGGATTGCTTTTCCCATGGACAATTTTATGTTGCATGTTCAAGAGTTAGGTAAACCTAACAATCTATTTATATGCACAAACAATAGGACATGGAAGAATGTTGTATATTCTTAAGTTTTACGTAGTTAAATTGGACAGCGAAGAATGTTGTATATTCGCAAGTTTTATGTAGTTCAAAAAATATATATATTTATATCTATCTCAATTCACAGGTGGGACACAGGGACACAACTACAATGGCAGGTAACTAATATGGCGTGTAACGACTTACGCGCGCGGGGGGCTTGGGGGCGCGATGCCCCCCCAAGCCCCCCCCCCCAACAGCTATATATCTATATATATATAAATAAGTTGTCTGTGTGTCTGTCGAGTGACTTCAGGTGTGTCGACTGACGTCATTGTAAGGATTGAGCTGTATGCGTCATGAAATTGTTTGTCGACTGACGTCATGTTTGTCAACTGATGAAATTACAGACCGGGACACAAATGACGACCGGGACACGGGGATACAGGGAATATAAATGACGGCCGGGAACCTCAAAGAGAAATTACAGACTGGGACACCGGGACACAGGGAATATAAATGACGACCGGGACACAGTGACACAACTACAAAGGGGACGACGGGGGTACAGGGAAGATATATAAATGACGACCGGGACACAGGGATTGTTCGAAGAGAAATTACAGACCGGGACACCGGGAAACAAATGACGACCGGGATTCTGGGACACAGGGAATATAAATGACGACCTCGACACTCAAAGAGAAAGTACAGACTGGGACACCGGGACACAAATGACGACCGGAATACTGGGAATATAAATGACGACCAGGACACAGGGACACAACTACAAGGGGGTGCCAGGGGGCACAGGGGGATATATAAATGACGACGGGGACACAGGGAATGTTTGATTAGCAATCAGCATCAACAAAGCTAAAGGGCAATCATTAGAATAATCAGGTATAGATCTGAATACGGATTGCTTTTCCCATGGACAATTTTATGTTGCATGTTCAAGAGTTAGGTAAACCTAACAATCTATTTATATGCACAAACAATAGGACATGGAAGAATGTTGTATATTCTTAAGTTTTACGTAGTTAAATTGGACAGCGAAGAATGTTGTGTATTCGCAAGTTTTATGTAGTTCAAAAAATATATATATTTATATCTATCTCAATTCACAGGTGGGACACAGGGACATAACTACAATGGCAGGTAACTAATATGGCGTGTAACGACTTACGCGCGCGGGGGGCTTGGGGGCGCGATGCCCCCCAAGCCCCCCCCCCAACAGCTATATATCTATATATATAAAAATAAGTTGTCTGTGTGTCTGTCGAGTGACTTCAGGTGTGTCGACTGACGTCATTGTAAGGATTGAGCTGTATGCGTCATGAAATTGTTTGTCGACTGACGTCATGTTTGTCAACTGATGAAATTACAGACCGGGACACAAATGACGACCGGGACACGGGGATACAGGGAATATAAATGACGACCGGGAACCTCAAAGAGAAATTACAGACTGGGACACCGGGACACAGGGAATATAAATGACGACCGGGACTCAGTGACACAACTACAAAGGGGACGACGGGGGTACAGGGAAGATATATAAATGACGACCGGGACACAGGGATTGTTCGAAGAGAAATTACAGATCGGGACACCGGGAAACAAATGACGACCGGGATGCTGGGACACAGGGAATATAAATGACGACCTCGACACTCAAAGAGAAAGTACAGACTGGGACACCGGGACACAAATGACGACCGGAATACTGGGAATATAAATGACGACCTGGACACAGGGACACAACTACAAGGGGGGTGGCAGGGGGCACAGGGGGATATATAAATGACGACGGGGACACAGGGAATGTTTGATTAGCAATCAGCATCAACAAAGCTAAAGGGCAATCATTAGAATAATCAGGTATAGATCTGAATACGGATTGCTTTTCCCATGGACAATTTTATGTTGTATGTTCAAGAGTTAGGTAAACCTAACAATCTATTTATATGCACAAACAATAGGACATGGAAGAATGTTGTATATTCTTAAGTTTTACGTAGTTAAATTGGACAGCGAAGAATGTTGTATATTCGCAAGTTTTATGTAGTTCAAAAAATATATATATTTATATCTATCTCAATTCACAGGTGGGACACAGGGACACAACTACAATGGCAGGTAACTAATATGGCGTGTAACGACTTACGCGCGCAGGGGGCTTGGGGGCGCGATGCCCCCCAAGCCCCCCCCCCAACAGCTATATATCTATATATATAAAAATAAGTTGTCTGTGGGTCTGTCGAGTGACTTCAGGTGTGTCGACTGACGTCATTGTAAGGATTGAGCTGTATGCGTCATGAAATTGTTTGTCGACTGACGTCATGTTTGTCAACTGATGAAATTACAGACCGGGACACAAATGACGACCGGGACACGGGGATACAGGGAATATAAATGACGACCGGGAACCTCAAAGAGAAATTACAGACTGGGACACCGGGACACAGGGAATATAAATGACGACCGGGACACAGTGACACAACTACAAAGGGGACGACGGGGGTACAGGGAAGATATATAAACGACGACCGGGACACAGGGATTGTTCGAAGAGAAATTACAGACCGGGACACCGGGAAACAAATGACGACCGGGATGCTGGGACACAGGGAATATAAATGACGACCTCGACACTCAAAGAGAAAGTACAGACTGGGACACCGGGACACAAATGACGACCGGAATACTGGGAATATAAATGACGACCAGGACACAGGGACAAAACTACAGAGGGTGCCAGGGGGCACAGGGGGATATATAAATGACGACGGGGACACAGGGAATGTTTGATTAGCAATCAGCATCAACAAAGCTAAAGGGCAATCATTAGAATAATCAGGTATAGATCTGAATACGGATTGCTTTTCCCATGGACAATTTTATGTTGCATGTTCAAGAGTTAGGTAAACCTAACAATCTATTTATATGCACAAACAATAGGACATGGAAGAATGTTGTATATTCTTAAGTTTTACGTAGTTAAATTGGACAGCGAAGAATGTTGTATATTCGCAAGTTTTATGTAGTTCAAAAAATATATATATTTATATCTATCTCAATTCACAGGTGGGACACAGGGACACAACTACAATGGCAGGTAACTAATATGGCGTGTAACGACTTACGCGCGCGGGGGGCTTGGGGGCGTGATGCCCCCCCAAGCCCCCCCCCTACAGCTATATATCTATATATATAATATATTCGCAAGTTTTATGTGGTTCAAAAAATATATATATTTATATCTATCTCAATTCACAGGTGGGACACAGGGACACAACTACAATGGCAGGTAACTAATATGGCGTGTAACAACTTACGCGCGCGGGGGGCTTGGGGGCGCGATGCCCCCCAAGCCCCCCCCCCCCCCCAACAGCTATATATCTATATATATAAAAATAAGTTGTCTGTGTGTCTGTCGAGTGACTTCAGGTGTGTCAACTGACGTCATTGTAAGGATTGAGCTGTATGCGTCATGAAATTGTTTGTCGACTGACGTCATGTTTGTCAACTGATGAAATTACAGACCGGGACACAAATGACGACCGGAACACGGGGATACAGGGAATATAAATGACGACCGGGAACCTCAAAGAGAAATTACAGACTGGGACACCGGGACACAGGGAATATAAATGACGACCGGGACGCAGTGACACAACTACAAAGGGGACGACGGGGGTACAGGGAAGATATATAAATGACGACCGGGACACAGGGATTGTTCGAAGAGAAATTACAGGCCGGGACACCGGGAAACAAATGACGACCGGGATGCTGGGACACAGGGAATATAAATGACGACCTCGACACTCAAAGAGAAAGTACAGACTGGGACACCGGGACACAAATGACGACCGGAATACTGGGAATATAAATGACGACCAGGACACAGGGACACAACTACAAGGGGGGTGCCAGGGGGCACAGGGGGATATATAAATGACGACGGGGACACAGGGAATGTTTGATTAGCAATCAGCATCAACAAAGCTAAAGGGCAATCATTAGAATAATCAGGTATAGATCTGAATACGGATTGCTTTTCCCATGGACAATTTTATGTTGCATGTTCAAGAGTTAGGTAAACCTAACAATCTATTTATATGCACAAACAATAGGACATGGAAGAATGTTGTATATTCTTAAGTTTTACGTAGTTAAATTGGACAGCGAAGAATGTTGTATATTCGCAAGTTTTATATAGTTCAAAAAATATATATATTTATATCTATCTCAATTCACAGGTGGGACACAGGGACATAACTACAATGGCAGGTAACTAATATGGCGTGTAACGACTTACGCGCGCGGGGGGCTTGGGGGCGCGATGCCCCCCAAGCCCCCCCCAACAGCTATATATGTATATATATAAAAATAAGTTGTCTGTGTGTCTGTCGAGTGACTTCAGGTGTGTCAACTGACTTCATTGTAAGGATTGAGCTGTATGCGTCATGAAATTGTTTGTCGACTGACGTCATGTTTGTCAACTGATGAAATTACAGACCGAGACACAAATGACGACCGGGACACGGGGATACAGGGAATATAAATGACGACCGGGAACCTCAAATAGAAATTACAGACTGGGACACCGGGACACAGGGAATATAAATGACGACCGGGACACAGTGACACAACTACAAAGGGGACGACGGGGGTACAGGGAAGATATATAAATGACGACCGGGACACAGGGATTGTTCGAAGAGAAATTACAGACCGGGACACCGAGAAACAAATGACGACCGGGATGCTGGGACACAGGGAATATAAATGACGACCTCGACACTCAAAGAGAAAGTACAGAATGGGACACCGAGACACAAATGACGACCGGAATGCTGGGAATATAAATGACGACCAGGACACAGGGACACAACTACAAAGGGGGTGCCAGGGGGCACAGGGGGATATATAAATGACGACGGGGACACAGGGAATGTTTGATTAGCAATCAGCATCAACAAAGCTAAAGGGCAATCATTAGAATAATCAGGTATAGATCTGAATACGGATTGCTTTTCCCATGGACAATTTTATGTTGCATGTTCAAGAGTTAGGTAAACCTAACAATCTATTTATATGCACAAACAATAGGACATGGAAGAATGTTGTATATTCTTAAGTTTTACGTAGTTAAATTGGACAGCGAAGAATGTTGTATATTCGCAAGTTTTATGTAGTTCAAAAAATATATATATTTATATCTATCTCAATTCACAGGTGGGACACAGGGACACAACTACAATGGCAGGTAACTAATATGGCGTGTAACGACTTACGCGCGCGGGGGGCTTGGGGGCGTGATGCCCCCCCAAGCCCCCCCCCCCCCCCTACAGCTATATATCTATATATATAAAAATAAGTGTGTCTGTCGAGTGACTTCAGGTGTGTCGACTGACGTCATTGTAAGGATTGAGCTGTATTCGTCATGAAATTGTTTGTCGACTGACGTCATGTTTGTCAACTGATGAAATTACAGACCGGGACACAAATGACGACCGGGACACGGGGATACAGGGAATATAAATGACGACCGGGAACCTCAAAGAGAAATTACAGACTGGGACACCGGGACACAGGGAATATAAATGACGACCGGGACACAGTGACACAACTACAAAGGGGACGACGGGGGTACAGGGAAGATATATAAATGACGACCGGGACACAGGGATTGTTCGAAGAGAAATTACAGACCGGGACACCGGGAAACAAATGACGACCGGGATGCTGGGACACAGGGAATATAAATGACGACCTCGACACTCAAAGAGAAAGTACAGAATGGGACACCGGGACACAAATGACGACCGGAATACTGGGAATATAAATGACGACCAGGACACAGGGACACAACTACAAGGGGGGTGCCAGGGGGCACAGGGGGATATATAAATGACGACGGGGACACAGGGAATGTTTGATTAGCAATCAGCATCAACAAAGCTAAAGGGCAATCATTAGAATAATCAGGTATAGATCTGAATACGGATTGCTTTTCCCATGGACAATTTTATGTTGCATGTTCAAGAGTTAGGTAAACCTAACAATCTATTTATATGCACAAACAATAGGACATGGAAGAATGTTGTATATTCTTAAGTTTTACGTAGTTAAATTGGACAGCGAAGAATGTTGTATATTCGCAAGTTTTATTTTGTCCAAAAAATATATATATTCATATCTATCTCAATTCACAGGTGGGACACAGGGACACAACTACAATGGCAGGTAACTAATATGGCGTGTAACGACTTTCGCGCGCGGGGGGCTTGGGGGCGCGATGCCCCCCCAAGCCCCCCCCCCAACAGCTATATATCTATATATATAAAAATAAGTTGTCTGTGTGTCTGTCGAGTGACTTCAGGTGTTTCGACTGACGTCATTGTAAGGACTGAGCTGTATGCGTCATGAAATTGTTTGTCGACTGACGTCATATTTGTCAACTGATGAAATTACAGACCGGAACACAAATGACGACCGGGACACGGGGATACAGGGAATATAAATGACGACCGGGAACCTCAAAGAGAAATTACAGACTGGGACACCGGGACACAGGGAATATAAATGACGACCGGGACACAGTGACACAACTACAAAGGGGACGACGGGGGTACAGAAAAGATATATAAATGACGACCGGGACACAGGGATTGTTCGAAGAGAAATTACTGACCGGGACACCGGGAAAAAAATGACGAACGGGATGCTGGGACACAGGGAATATAAATGACGACCTCGACACCAAAAGAGAAAGTAAAGACTGGGACACCGGGACACAAATGATGACCGGAATACTGGGAATATAAATGACGACCAGGACACAGGGACACAACTACAAGGGGGGTGCCAGGGGGCACAGGGGGATATATAAATGACGACGGGGACACAGGGAATGTTTGATTAGCAATCAGCATCAACAAAGCTAAAGGGCAATCATTAGAATAATCAGGTATAGATCTGAATACGGATTGCTTTTCCCATGGACAATTTTATGTTGCATGTTCAAGAGTTAGGTAAACCTAACAATCTATTTATATGCACAAACAATAGGACGTGGAAGAATGTTGTATATTCTTAAGTTTTACGTAGTTAAATTGGACAGCGAAGAATGTTGTATATTCGCAAGTTTTATGTAGTTCAAAAAATATATATATTTATATCTATCTCAATTCACAGGTGGGACGCAGGGACACAACTACAATGGCAGGTAACTAATATGGCGTGTAATGACTTACGCGAGCGGGGGGCTTGGGGGCACGATGCCCCCCCAAGCCTCCCCCCCAACAGCTATATATCTATATATATAAAAATAAGTTGTCTGTGTGTCTGTCGAGTGACTTCAGGTGTGTCGACTGACGTCATTGTAAGGATTGAGCTGTATGCGTCATGAAATTGTTTGTCGACTGACGTCATGTTTGTCAACTGATGAAATTACAGACCGGGACACAAATGACGACCGGGACACGGGGATACAGGGAATATAAATGACGACCGGGAACCTCAAAGAGAAATTACAGACTGGGACACTGGGACACAGGGAATATAAATGACGACCGGGACACAGTGACACAACTACAAAGGGGACGACGGGGGTACAGGGAAGATATATAAATGACGACCGGGACACAGGGATTGTTCGAAGAGAAATTACAGACCGGGACACCGGGAAACCAATGACGACCGGGATGCTGGGACACAGGGAATATAAATGACGACCTCGACACTCAAAGAGAAAGTACAGACTGGGACACCGGGACACAAATGACGACCGGAATACTGGGAATATAAATGACGACCAGGACACAGGGACACAACTACAAGGGGGGTGCCAGGGGGCACAGGGGGATATATAAATGACGACGGGGACACAGGGAATGTTTGATTAGCAATCAGCATCAACAAAGCTAAAGGGCAATCATTAGAATAATCAGGTATAGATCTGAATACAGATTGCTTTTCCCATGGACAATTTTATGTTGCATGTTCAAGAGTTAGGTAAACCTAACAATCTATTTATATGCACAAACAATAGTACATGGAAGAATGTTGTATATTCTTAAGTTTTACGTAGTTAAATTGGACAGCGAAGAATGTTGTATATTCGCAAGTTTTATGTAGTTCAAAAAATATATATATTTATATCTATCTCAATTCACAGGTGGGACACAGGGACAAAACTACAATGGCAGGTAACTAATATGGCGTGTAACGACTTACGCGCGCGGGGGGCTTGGGGGTGCGATGCCCCCCCCCAAGCCCCCCCCAACAGCTATATATCTATATATATAAAAATAAGTTGTTTGTGTGTCTGTCGAGTGACTTCAGGTGTGTCGACTGACGTCATTGTAAGGATTGAGCTGTATGTGTCATGAAATTGTTTGTCGACTGACGTCATGTTTGTCAACTGATGAAATTACAGACCGGGACACAAATGAAGACCGGGACACGGGGATACAGGGAATATAAATGACGACCGGGAACCTCAAAGAGAAATTACAGACTGGGACACCGGGACACAGGGAATATAAATGACGACCGGGACACAGTGACACAACTACAAAGGGGACGACGGGGGTACAGGGAAGATATATAAATGACGACCGGGACACAGGGATTGTTCGAAGAGAAATTTTTCAGACCGGGACACCGGGAAAAAAATGACGACCGGGATGCTGGGACACAGGGAATATAAATGACGACCTCGACACTCAAAGAGAAAGTACAGACTGGGACACCGGGACACAAATGACGACCGGAATACTGGGAATATAAATGACGACCAGGACACAGGGACACAACTACAAGGGGGGTGCCAGGGGGCACAGGGGGATATATAAATGACGACGGGGACACAGGGAATGTTTGATTAGCAATCAGCATCAACAAAGCTAAAGGGCAATCATTAGAATAATCAGGTATAGATCTGAATACGGATTGCTTTTCCCATGGACAATTTTATGTTGCATGTTCAAGAGTTAGGTAAACCTAACAATCTATTTATATGCACAAACAATAGGACATGGAAGAATGTTGTATATTCTTAAGTTTTACGTAGTTAAATTGGACAGCGAAGAATGTTGTATATTCGCAAGTTTTATGTAGTTCAAAAAATATATATATTTATATCTATCTCAATTCACAGGTGGGACACAGGGACACAACTACAATGGCAGGTAACTAATATGGCGTGTAACGACTTACGCGCGCGGGGGGCTTGGGGGTGCGATGCCCCCCCAAGCCCCCCCAACAGCTATATATCTATATATATAAAAATAAGTTGTCTGTGTGTCTGTCGAGTGACTTCAGGTGTGTCGAATGACGTCATTGTAAGGATTGAGCTGTATGCGTCATGAAATTGTTTGTCGACTGACGTCATGTTTGTCAACTGATGAAATTACAGACCGGGACACAAATGACGACCGGGACACGGGGATACAGGGAATATAAATGACGACCGGGAACCTCAAAGAGAAATTACAGACTGGGACACCGGGACACAGGGAATATAAATGACGACCGGGACACAGTGACACAACTACAAAGGGGACGACGGGGGTACAGGGAAGATATATAAATGACGACCAGGACACAGGGATTGTTCGAAGAGAAATTACAGACCGGGACACCGGGAAACAAATGACGACCGGGATGCTGGGACACAGGGAATATAAATGACGACCTCGACACTCAAAGAGAAAGTACAGACTGGGATACCGGGACACAAATGACGACCGGAATACTGGGAATATAAATGACGACCAGGACACAGGGACACAACTACAAGGGGGGTACCAGGGGGCACAGGGGGATATATAAATGACGACGGGGACACAGGGAATGTTTGATTAGCAATCAGCATCAACAAAGCTAAAGGGCAATCATTAGAATAATCAGGTATAGATCTGAATACGGATTGCTTTTCCCATGGACAATTTTATGTTGCATGTTCAAGAGTTAGGTAAACCTAACAATCTATTTATATGCACAAACAATAGGACATGGAAGAATGTTGTATATTCTTAAGTTTTACGTAGTTAAATTGGACAGCGAAGAATGTTGTATATTCGCAAGTTTTGTGTAGTTCAAAAAATATTTATATTTATATCTATCTCAATTCACAGGTGGGACACAGGGACACAACTACAATGGCAGGTAACTAATATGGCGTGTAACGACTTACGCGCGCGGGGGTCTTGGGGGCGCGATGCCCCCCCAAGCCCCCCCCCAACAGCTATATATCTATATATATATAAAAATAAGTTGTCTGTGCGTCTGTCGAGTGACTTCAGGTGTGTCGACTGACGTCATTGTAAGGATTGAGCTGTATGCGTCATGAAATTGTTTGTCGACTGACGTCATGTTTGTCAACTGATGAAATTACAGACCGGGACACAAATGACGACCGGGACACGGGGATACAGGGAATATAAATGACGACTGGGAACCTCAAAGAGAAATTACAGACTGGGACACCGGGACACAGGGAATATAAATGACGACCGGGACACAGTGACATAACTACAAAGGGGACGACGGGGGTACAGGGAAGATATATAAATGACGACCGGGACACAGGGATTGTTCGAAGAGAAATTACAGACCGGGACACCGGGAAACAAATGACGACCGGGATGCTGGGACACAGGGAATATAAATGACGACCTCGACACTCAAAGAGAAAGTACAGACTGTGACTTCAGGTGTGTCGACTGACGTCATTGTAAGGATTGAGCTGTATGCGTCATGAAATTGTTTGTCGACTGACGTCATGTTTGTCAACTGATGAAATTACAGACCGGGACACAAATGACGACCGGGACACGGGGATACAGGGAATATAAATGACGACTGGGAACCTCAAAGAGAAATTACAGACTGGGACACCGGGACACAGGGAATATAAATGACGACCGGGACACAGTGACATAACTACAAAGGGGACGACGGGGGTACAGGGAAGATATATAAATGACGACCGGGACACAGGGATTGTTCGAAGAGAAATTACAGACCGGGACACCGGGAAACAAATGACGACCGGGATGCTGGGACACAGGGAATATAAATGACGACCTCGACACTCAAAGAGAAAGTACAGACTGGGACACCGGGACACAAATGACGACCGGAATACTGGGAATATAAATGACGACCAGGACACAGGGACACAACTACAAGGGGGGTGCCAGGGGGCACAGGGGGATAAATAAATGACGACGGGGACACAGGGAATGTTTGATGAGCAATCAGCATCAACAAAGCTAAAGGGCAATCATTAGAATAATCAGGTATAGATCTGAATACGGATTGCTTTTCCCATGGACAATTTTATGTTGCATGTTCAAGAGTTAGGTAAACCTAACAATCTATTTATATGCACAAACAATAGGACATGGAAGAATGTTGTATATTCTTAAGTTTTACGTAGTTAAATTGGACAGCGAAGAATGTTGTATATTCGCAAGTTTTATGTAGTTCAAAAAATATATATATTTATATCTATCTCAATTCACAGGTGGGACACAGGGACACAACTACAATGGCAGGTAACTAATATGGCGTGTAACGACTTACACGCGCGGGGGGCTTGGGGGCGCGATGCCCCCCCCCCAAGCCCCCCCCCCCAACAGCTATATATCTATATATATAAAAATAAGTTGTCTGTGTGTCTGTCTTGTGACTTCAGGTGTGTCGACTGACGTCATTGTAAGGATTGAGCTGTATGCGTCATGAAATTGTTTGTCGACTGACGTCATGTTTGTCAACTGATGAAATTACAGACCGGGACACAAATGACGACCGGGACACGGGGATACAGGGAATATAAATGACGACCGGGAACCTCAAAGAGAAATTACAGACTGGGACACCGGGACACAGGGAATATAAATGACGACCGGGACACAGTGACACAACTACAAAGGGGACGACGGGGGTACAGGGAAGATATATAAATGACGACCGGGACACAGGGATTGTTCGAAGAGAAATTACAGACCGGGACACCGGGAAACAAATGACGACCGGGATGCTGGGACACAGGGAATATAAATGACGACCTCGACACTCAAAGAGAAAGTACAGACTGGGACACCGGGACACAAATGACGACCTGAATACTGGGAATATAAATGACGACCAGGACACAGGGACACAACTACAAGGGGGTATGCCAGGGGGCACAGGGGGATATATAAATGACGACGGGGACACAGGGAATGTTTGATTAGCAATCAGCATCAACAAAGCTAGAGGGCAATCATTAGAATAATCAGGTATAGATCTGAATACGGATTGCTTTTCCCATGGACAATTTTATGTTGCATGTTCAAGAGTTAGGTAAACCTAACAATCTATTTATATGCACAAACAATAGGACATGGAAGAATGTTGTATATTCTTAAGTTTTACGTAGTTTTAATGGACAGCGAAGAATGTTGTATATTCGCAAGTTTTATGTAGTTCAAAAAATATATATATTTACATCTATCTCAATTCACAGGTGGGACACAGGGACACAACTACAATGGCAGGTAACTAATATGGCGTGTAACGACTTACGCACGCGGGGGGCTTGGGGGCGCGATGCCCCCCTAACCCCCCCCCCCCCCAACAGCTATATATCTATATATATAAAAATAAGTTGTCTGTGTGTCTGTCGAGTGACTTCAGGTGTGTCGACTGACGTCATTGTAAGGATTGAGCTGTATGCGTCATGAAATTGTTTGTCGACTGACGTCATGTTTGTCAACTGATGAAATTACAGACCGGGACACAAATGACGACCGGGACACGAGGATACAGGGAATATAAATGACAACCGGGAACCTCAAAGAGAAATTACAGACTGGGACACCGGGACACAGAGAATATAAATGACGACCGGGACACAGTGACACAACTACAAAGGGGACGACGGGGGTACAGGGAAGATATATAAATGACGACCGGGACACAGGGATTGTTCGAAGAGAAATTACAGACCGGGACACCGGGAAACAAATGACGACCGGGATGCTGGGACACAGGGAATATAAATGACGACCTCGACACTCAAAGAGAAAGTACAGACTGGGACACCGGGACACAAATGACGACCGGAATACTGGGAATATAAATGACGACCAGGACACAGGGACACAACTACAAGGGGGGTACCAGGGGGCACAGGGGGATATATAAATGACGACGGGGACACAGGGAATGTTTGATTAGCAATCAGCATCAACAAAGCTAAAGGGCAATCATTAGAATAATCAGGTATAGGTCTGAATACGGATTGCTTTTCCCATGGACAATTTTATGTTGCATGTTCAAGAGTTAGGTAAACCTAACAATCTATTTATATGCACAAACAATAGGACATGGAAGAATGTTGTATATTCTTAAGTTTAACGTAGTTAAATTGGACAGCGAAGAATGTTGTATATTCGCAAGTTTTATGTAGTTCAAAAAATATATATATTTATATCTATCTCAATTCACAGGTGGGACACAGGGACACAACTACAATGGTAGGTAACTAATATGGCGTGTAACGACTTACGCGCGCGGGGGGCTTGGGGGCGCGATGCCCCCCAAGCCCCCCCCCCCCAACAGCTATATATCTATATATATAAAAATAAGTTGTCTGTGTGTCTGTCGAGTGACTTCAGGTGTGTCGACTGACGTCATTGTAAGGATTGAGCTGTATGCGTCATGAAATTGTTTGTCGACTGACGTTATGTTTGTCAACTGATGAAATTACAGACCGGGACACAAATGACGACCGGGACACGGGGATACAGGGAATATAAATGACGACCGGGAACCTCAAAGAGAAAATACAGACTGGGACACCGGGACACAGGGAATATAAATGACGACCGGGACACAGTGACACAACTACAAAGGGGACGACGGGGGTACAGGGAAGATACATAAATGACGACCGGGACACAGGGATTGTTCGAAGAGAAATTACAGACCGGGACACCGGGAAACAAATGACGACCGGGATGCTGGGACACAGGGAATATAAATGACGACCTCGACACTCAAAGAGAAAGTACAGACTGGGACACCGGTACACAAATGACGACCGGAATACTGGGAATATAAATGACGACCAGGACACAGGGACACAACTACAAGGGGGGTGCCAGGGGGCACAGGGGGATATATAAATGACGACGGGGACACAGGGAATGTTTGATTAGCAATCAGCATCAACAAAGCTAAAGGGCAATCATTAGAATAATCAGGTATAGATCTAAATACGGATTGCTTTTCCCATGGACAATTTTATGTTGCATGTTCAAGAGTTAGGTAAACCTAACAATCTATTTATATGCACAAACAATAGGACATGGAAGAATGTTGTATATTCTTAAGTTTTACGTAGTTAAATTGGACAGCGAAGAATGTTGTATATTCGCAAGTTTTATGTAGTTCAAAAAATATATATATTTATATCTATCTCAATTCACAGGTGGGACACAGGGACACAACTACAATGGCAGGTAACTAATATGGCGTGTAACGACTTACGCGCGCGGGGGGCTTGGGGGCGTGATGCCCCCCCAAGCCCCCCCCCCTACAGCTATATATCTATATATATAATATATTCGCAAGTTTTATGTGGTTCAAAAAATATATATATTTATATCTATCTCAATTCACAGGTGGGACACAGGGACAAAACTACAATGGCAGGTAACTAATATGGCGTGTAACAACTTACGCTCGCGGGGGGCTTGGGGGCGCGATGCCCCTCAAGCCCCCCCCCAACAGCTATATATCTATATATATAAAAATAAGTTGTCTGTGTGTCTGTCGAGTGACTTCAGGTGTGTCAACTGACGTCATTGTAAGGATTGAGCTGTATGCGTCATGAAATTGTTTGTCGACTGACGTCATGTTTGTCAACTGATGAAATTACAGACCGGGACACAAATGACGACCGGAACACGGGGATACAGGGAATATAAATGACGACCGGGAACCTCAAAGAGAAATTACAGACTGGGACACCGGGACACAGGGAATATAAATGACGACCGGGACACAGTGACACAACTACAAAGGGGACGACGGGGGTACAGGGAAGATATATAAATGACGACCGGGACACAGGGATTGTTCGAAGAGAAATTACAGGCCGGGACACCGGGAAACAAATGACGACCGGGATGCTGGGACACAGGGAATATAAATGACGACCTCGACACTCAAAGAGAAAGTACAGACTGGGACACCGGGACACAAATGACGACCGGAATACTGGGAATATAAATGACGACCAGGACACAGGGACACAACTACAAGGGGGGTGCCAGGGGGCACAGGGGGATATATAAATGACGACGGGGACACAGGGAATGTTTGATTAGCAATCAGCATCAACAAAGCTAAAGGGCAATCATTAGAATAATCAGGTATAGATCTGAATACGGATTGCTTTTCCCATGGACAATTTTATGTTGCATGTTCAAGAGTTAGGTAAACCTAACAATCTATTTATATGCACAAACAATAGGACATGGAAGAATGTTGTATATTCTTAAGTTTTACGTAGTTAAATTGGACAGCGAAGAATGTTGTATATTCGCAAGTTTTATATAGTTCAAAAAATATATATATTTATATCTATCTCAATTCACAGGTGGGACACAGGGACACAACTACAATGGCAGGTAACTAATATGGCGTGTAACGACTTACGCTCGCGGGGGTCTTGGGGGCGCGATGCCCCTCAAGCCCCCCCCAACAGCTATATATGTATATATATAAAAATAAGTTGTCTGTGTGTCTGTCGAGTGACTTCAGGTGTGTCAACTGACGTCATTGTAAGGATTGAGCTGTATGCGTCATGAAATTGTTTGTCGACTGACGTCATGTTTGTCAACTGATGAAATTACAGACCGAGACACAAATGACGACCGGGACACGGGGATACAGGGAATATAAATGACGACCGGGAACCTCAAATAGAAATTACAGACTGGGACACCGGGACACAGGGAATATAAATGACGACCGGGACACAGTGACACAACTACAAAGGGGACGACGGGGGTACAGGGAAGATATATAAATGACGACCGGGACACAGGGATTGTTCGAAGAGAAATTACAGACCGGGACACCGAGAAACAAATGACGACCGGGATGCTGGGACACAGGGAATATAAATGACGACCTCGACACTCAAAGAGAAAGTACAGAATGGGACACCGAGACACAAATGACGACCGGAATGCTGGGAATATAAATGACGACCAGGACAGAGGGACACAACTACAAAGGGGGTGCCAGGGGGCACAGGGGGATATATAAATGACGACGGGGACACAGGGAATGTTTGATTAGCAATCAGCATCAACAAAGCTAAAGGGCAATCATTAGAATAATCAGGTATAGATCTGAATACGGATTGCTTTTCCCATGGAAAATTTTATGTTGCATGTTCAAGAGTTAGGTAAACCTAACAATCTATTTATATGCACAAACAATAGGACATGGAAGAATGTTGTATATTCTTAAGTTTTACGTAGTTAAATTGGACAGCGAAGAATGTTGTATATTCGCAAGTTTTATGTAGTTCAAAAAATATATATATTTATATCTATCTCAATTCACAGGTGGGACACAGGGACACAACTACAATGGCAGGTAACTAATATGGCGTGTAACGACTTACGCGCGCGGGGGGCTTGGGGGCGTGATGCCCCCCCAAGCCCCCCCCCCAACAGCTATATATCTATATATATAAAAATAAGTTGTCTGTGTGTCTGTCAAGTGACTTCAGGTGTGTCGACTGACGTCATTGTAAGGATTGAGCTGTATTCGTCATGAAATTGTTTGTCGACTGACGTCATGTTTGTCAACTGATGAAATTACAGACC
>NW_027063504.1:0-31230 GCF_032884065.1 Artemia franciscana | reverse complement strand
TTGATTAGCAATCAGCATCAACAAAGCTAAAGGGCAATCATTAGAATAATCAGGTATAGATCTGAATACAGATTGCTTTTCCCATGGACAATTTTATGTTGCATGTTCAAGAGTTAGGTAAACCTAACAATCTATTTATATGCACAAACAATAGTACATGGAAGAATGTTGTATATTCTTAAGTTTTACGTAGTTAAATTGGACAGCGAAGAATGTTGTATATTCGCAAGTTTTATGTAGTTCAAAAATATATATATTTATATCTATCTCAATTCACAGGTGGGACACAGGGACAAAACTACAATGGCAGGTAACTAATATGGCGTGTAACGACTTACGCGCGCGGGGGGCTTGGGGGTGCGATGCCCCCCCAAGCCCCCCCCCCAACAGCTATATATCTATATATATAAAAATAAGTTGTTTGTGTGTCTGTCGAGTGACTTCAGGTGTGTCGACTGACGTCATTGTAAGGATTGAGCTGTATGTGTCATGAAATTGTTTGTCGACTGACGTCATGTTTGTCAACTGATGAAATTACAGACCGGGACACAAATGAAGACCGGGACACGGGGATACAGGGAATATAAATGACGACCGGGAACCTCAAAGAGAAATTACAGACTGGGACACCGGGACACAGGGAATATAAATGACGACCGGGACACAGTGACACAACTACAAAGGGGACGACGGGGGTACAGGGAAGATACATAAATGACGACCGGGACACAGGGATTGTTCGAAGAGAAATTACAGACCGGGACACCGGGAAACAAATGACGACCGGGATGCTGGGACACAGGGAATATAAATGACGACCTCGACACTCAAAGAGAAAGTACAGACTGGGACACCGGGACACAAATGACGACCGGAATACTGGGAATATAAATGACGACCAGGACACAGGGACACAACTACAAGGGGGGTGCCAGGGGGCACAGGGGGATATATAAATGACGACGGGGACACAGGGAATGTTTGATTAGCAATCAGCATCAACAAAGCTAAAGGGCAATCATTAGAATAATCAGGTATAGATCTGAATACGGATTGCTTTTCCCATGGACAATTTTATGTTGCATGTTCAAGAGTTAGGTAAACCTAACAATCTATTTATATGCACAAACAATAGGACATGGAAGAATGTTGTATATTCTTAAGTTTTACGTAGTTAAATTGGACAGCAAAGAATGTTGTATATTCGCAAATTTTATGTAGTTCAAAAAATATATATATTTATATCTATCTCAATTCACAGGTGGGACACAGGGACACAACTACAATGGCAGGTAACTAATATGGCGTGTAAGGACTTACGCGCGCGGGGGGCTTAGGGGCGCGATGCCCCCCAAGCCACCCCCAACAGCTATATATCTATATATATAAAAATAAGTTGTCTGTGTGTCTGTCGAGTGACTTCAGGTGTGTCGACTGACGTCATTGTAAGGATTGAGCTGTATGCGTCATGAAATTGTTTGTCGACTGACGTCATGTTTGTCAACTGATGAAATTACAGACCGGGACACAAATGACGACCGGGACACGGGGATACAGGGAATATAAATGACGACCGGGAACCTCAAAGAGAAATTACAGACTGGGACAACGGGACACAGGGAATATAAATGACGACCGGGACACAGTGACACAACTACAAAGGGGACGACGGGGGTACAGGGAAGATATATAAATGACGACCGGGACACAGGGATTGTTCGAAGAGAAATTACAGACCGGGACACCGGGAAACAAATGACGACCGGGATGCTGGGACACAGGGAATATAAATGACGACCTCGACACTCAAAGAGAAAGTACAGACTGGGACACCGGGACACAAATGACGACCGGAATACTGGGAATATAAATGACGACCAGGACACAGGGACATAACTACAAGGGGGGTGCCAGGGGGCACAGGGGGATATATAAATGACGACGGGGACACAGGGAATGTTTGATTAGCAATCAGCATCAACAAAGCTAAAGGGCAATCATTAGAATAATCAGGTATAGATCTGAATACGGATTGCTTTTCCCATGGACAATTTTATGTTGCATATTCAAGAGTTAGGTAAACCTAACAATCTATTTATATGCACAAACAATAGGACATGGAAGAATGTTGTATATTCTTAAGTTTTACGTAGTTAAAATGGACAGCGAAGAATGTTGTATATTCGCAAGTTTTATGTAGTTCAAAAAATATATATATTTATATCTATCTCAATTCACAGGTGGGACACAGGGACACAACTACAATGGCAGGTAACTAATATGGCGTGTAACGACTTACGCACGCGGGGGGCTTGGGGGCGCGATGCCCCCCTAACCCCCCCCCCCAACAGCTATATATCTATATATATAAAAATAAGTTGTCTGTGTGTCTGTCGAGTGTGTCGACTGACGTCATTGTAAGGATTGAGCTGTATGCGTCATGAAATTGTTTTTCGACTGACGTCATGTTTGTCAACTGATGAAATTACAGACCGGGACACAAATGACGACCGGGACACGGGGATACAGGGAATATAAATGACGACCGGGAACCTCAAAGAGAAATTACAGACTGGGACACCGGGACACAGGGAATATAAATGACGACCGGGACACAGTGACACAACTACAAAGGGGACGACGGGGGTACAGGGAAGATATATAAATGACGACCGGGACACAGGGATTGTTCGAAGAGAAATTACAGACCGGGACACCGGGAAACAAATGACGACCGGGATGCTGGGACACAGGGAATATAAATGACGACCTCGACACTCAAAGAGAAAGTACAGACTGGGACACCGGGACACAAATGACGACCGGAATACTGGGAATATAAATGACGACCAGGACACAGGGACACAACTACAAGGGGGGTGCCAGGGGGCACAGGGGGATATATAAATGACGACGGGGACACAGGGAATGTTTGATTAGCAATCAGCATCAACAAAGCTAAAGGGCAATCATTAGAATAATCAGGTATAGATCTGAATACGGATTGCTTTTCCCATGGACAATTTTATGTTCCATGTTCAAGAGTTAGGTAAACCTAACAATCTATTTATATGCACAAACAATAGGACATGGAAGAATGTTGTATATTCTTAAGTTTTACGTAGTTAAATTGGACAGCGAAGAATGTTGTATATTCGCAAGTTTTATGTAGTTCAAAAAATATATATATTTATATCTATCTCAATTCACAGGTGGGACACAGGGACACAACTACAATGGCAGGTAACTAATATGGCGTGTAACGACTTACGCGCGTGGGGGGCTTGGGGGCGCGATGCCCCCCCAAGCCCCCCCCCCCAACAGCTATATATCTATATATATAAAAATAAGTTGTCTGTGTGTCTGTCGAGTGACTTCAGGTGTGTCGACTGACGTCATTGTAAGGATTGAGCTGTATGCGTCATGAAATTGTTTGTCGACTGACGTCATGTTTGTCAACTGATGAAATTACAGACCGGGACACAAATGCCGACCGGGACACGGGGATACAGGGAATATAAATGACGACCGGGAACCTCAAAGAGAAATTACAGACTGGGACACCGGGACACAGGGAATATAAATGACGACCGGGACACAGTGACACAACTACAAAGGGGACGACGGGGGTACAGGGAAGATATATAAATGACGACCGGGACACAGGGATTGTTCGAAGAGAAATTACAGACCGGGACACCGGGAAACAAATGACGACCGGGATGCTGGGACACAGGGAATATAAATGACGACCTCGACACTCAAAGAGAAAGTACAGACTGGGACACCGGGACACAAATGACGACCGGAATACTGGGAATATAAATGACGACCAGGACACAGGGACACAACTACAAGGGGGGTGCCAGGAGCACAGGGGGATATATAAATGACGATGGGGACACAGGGAATGTTTGATTAGCAATCAGCATCAACAAAGCTAAAGGGCAATCATTAGAATAATCAGGTATAGATCTGAATACGGATTGCTTTTCCCATGGACAATTTTATGTTGCATGTTCAAGAGTTAGGTAAACCTAACAATCTATTTATATAAACAAACAATAGGACATGGAAGAATGTTGTATATTCTTAAGTTTTACGTAGTTAAATTGGACAGCGAAGAATGTTGTATATTCGCAAGTTTTATGTAGTTCAAAAAATATATATATTTATATCTATCTCAATTCACAGGTGGGACACAGGGACACAACTACAATGGCAGGTAACTAATATGGCGTGTAACGACTTACGCGCGCGGGGGGCTTGGGGGCGCGATGCCCCCCCCCCAAGCCCCCCCCCCCCAACAGCTATATATCTATATATATAAAAATAAGTTGTCTGTGTGTCTGTCGAGTGACTTCAGGTGTGTCGACTGACGTCATTGTAAGGATTGGGCTGTATGCGTCATGAAATTGTTTGTCGACTGACGTCATGTTTGTCAACTGATGAAATTACAGACCGGGACACAAATGACGACCGGGACACGGGGATACAGGGAATATAAATGACGACCGGGAACCTCAAAGAGAAATTACAGACTGGGACACCGGGACACAGGGAATATAAATGACGACCGGGACACAGTGACACAACTACAAAGGGGACGACGGGGGTACAGGGAAGATATATAAATGACGACCGGGACACAGGGATTGTTCGAAGAGAAATTACAGACCGGGACACCGGGAAACAAATGACGACCGGGATGCTGGGACACAGGGAATATAAATGACGACCTCGACACTCTTAGAAAGTACAGACTGGGACACCGGGACACAAATGACGACCGGAATACTGGGAATATAAATGACGACCAGGACACAGGGACACAACTACAAGGGGGGTGCCAGGGGGCACAGGGGGATATATAAATGACGACGGGGACACAGGGAATGTTTGATTAGCAATCAGCATCAACAAAGCTAAAGGGCAATCATTAGAATAATCAGGTATAGATCTGAATACGGATTGCTTTTCCCATGGACAATTTTATGTTGCATGTTCAAGAGTTAGGTAAACCTAACAATCTATTTCTATGCACAAACAATAGGACATGGAAGAATGTTGTATATTCTTAAGTTTTACGTAGTTAAATTGGACAGCGAAGAATGTTGTATATTCGCAAGTTTTATGTAGTTCCAAAAATATATATATTTATATCTATCTCAATTCACAGGTGGGACACAGGGACACAACTACAATGGCAGGTAACTAATATGGCGTGTAACGACTTACGCGCGCGGGGGGCTTGGGGGCGCGATGCCCCCCAAGCCCCCCCCCCCCCAACAGCTATATATCTATATATATAAAAATGAGTTGTCTGTGTGTCTGTCGAGTGACTTCAGGTGTGTCGACTGACGTCATTGAAAGGATTGAGCTGTATGCGTCATGAAATTGTTTGTCGACTGACGTCATGTTTGTCAACTGATGAAATTACAGACCGGGAAACAAATGACGACCGGGACACGGGGATACAGGGAATATAAATGACGACCGGGAACCTCGAAGAGAAATTACAGACTGGGACACCGGGACACAGGGAATATAAATGACGACCGGGACACAGTGACACAACCACAAAGGGGACGACGGGGGTACAGGGAAGATATATAAATGACGACCGGGACACAGGGATTGTTCGAAGAGAAATTACAGACCGGGACACCGGGAAACAAATGACGACCGGGATGCTGGGACACAGGGAATATAAATGACGACCTCGACACTCAAAGAGAAAGTACAGACTGGGACACCGGGACACAAATGACGACCAGAATACTGGGAATATAAATGACGACCAGGACACAGGGACACAACTACAAGGGGGGTTCCAGGGGGCACAGGGGGATATATAAATGACGACGGGGACACAGGGAATGTTTGATTAGCAATCAGCATCAACAAAGCTAAAGGGCAATCATTAGAATAATCAGGTATAGATCTGAATACGGATTGCTTTTCCCATGGACAATTTTATGTTGCATGTTCAAGATTTAGGTAAACCTAACAATCTATTTATATGCACAAACAATAGGACATGGAAGAATGTTGTATATTCTTAAGTTTTACGTAGTTAAATTGGACAGCGAAGAATGTTGTATATTCGCAAGTTTTAAGTAGTTCAAAAAATATATATATTTATATCTATCACAATTCACAGGTGGGACACAGGGACACAACTACAATGGCAGGTAACTAATATGGCGTGTAACGACTTACGCACGCGGGGGGCTTGGGGGCGCGATGCCCCCCCAAGCCCCCCCCCCCAACAGCTTTATATCTATATATATAAAAATAAGTTTTCTGTGTGTCTGTCGAGTGACTTCAGGTGTGTCGACTGACGTCATTGTAAGGATTGAGCTGTATGCGTCATGAAATTGTTTGTCGACTGACGTCATGTTTGTCAACTGATGAAATTACAGACCGGGACACAAATGACGACCGGGACACGGGGATACAGGGAATATAAATGACGACCGGGAACCTCAAAGAGAAATTACAGACTGGGACACCGGGACACAGGGAATATAAATGACGACCGGGACACAGTGACACAACTACAAAGGGGACGACGGGGGTACAGGGAAGATATATAAATGACGACCAGGACACAGGGATTGTTTGAAGAGAAATTACAGACCGGGACACCGGGAAACAAATAACGACCGGGATGCTGGGACACAGGGAATATAAATGACGACCTCGACACTCAAAGAGAAAGTACAGACTGGGACACCGGGACACAAATGACGACCGGAATCCTGGGAATATAAATGACGACCAGGACACAGGGACACAACTACAAGGGGGGTGCCAGGGGGCACAGGGGGATATATAAATGACGAAGGGGACACAAGGAATGTTTGATTAGCAATCAGCATCAACAAAGCTAAAGGGCAATCATTAGAATAATCAGGTATAGATCTGAATACGGATTTCTTTTCCCATGGACAATTTTATGTTGCATGTTCAAGAATTAGGTAAACCTAACAATCTATTTATATGCACAAACAATAGGACATGGAAGAATGTTGTATATTCTTAAGTTTTACGTAGTTAAATTGGACAGCGAAGAATGTTGTATATTCGCAAGTTTTATGTAGTTCAAAAAATATATATATTTATATCTATCTCAATTCACAGGTGGGACACAGGGACACAACTACAATGGCAGGTAACTATTATGGCGTGTAACGACTTACGCCAGCGGGCGTAACGACTTAACAGCTATATATCTATATATATAAAAATAAGTTGTCTGTGTGTCTGTCGAGTGACTTCAGGTGTGTCGACTGACGTCATTGTAAGGATTGAGCTGTATGCGTCATGAAATTGTTTGTCGACTGACGTCATGTTTGTCAACTGATGAAATTACAGACCGGGACACAAATGACGACCGGGACACGGGGATACAGGGAATATAAATGACGACCGGGAACCTCAAAGAGAAATTACAGACTGGGACACCGGGACACAGGGAATATAAATGACGACCGGGACACAGTGACACAACTACAAAGGGGACGACGGGGGTACAGGGAAGATATATAAATGACGACCGGGACACAGGGATTGTTCGAAGAGAAATTACAGACCGGGACACCGGGAAACAAATAACGACCGGGATGCTGGGACACAGGGAATATAAATGACGACCTCGACACTCAAAGAGAAAGTACAGATTGGGACACCGGGACACAAATGACGACCGGAATACTGGGAATATAAATGACGACCAGGACACGGGGACACAACTACAAGGGGGGTGCCAGGGGGCACAGGGGGATATATAAATAACGACGGGGACACAGGGAATGTTTGATTAGCAATCAGCATCAACAAAGCTAAAGGGCAATCATTAGAATAATCAGGTATAGATCTGAATACGGATTGCTTTTCCCATGGACAATTTTATGTTGCATGTTCAAAAGTTAGGTAAACCTAACAATCTATTTATATGCACAAACAATAGGACATGGAAGAATGTTGTATATTCTTAAGTTTTACGTAGTTAAATTGGACAGCGAAGAATGTTGTATATTCGCAAGTTTTATGTAGTTCAAAAAATATATATATTTATATCTATCTCAATTCACAGGTGGGACACAGGGACACAACTACAATGGCAGGTAACTAATATGGCGTGTAACGACTTACGCGCGCGGGGGGCTCGGGGGCGCGATGCCCCCCCCCCCAAGCCCCCCCCCCCCAACAGCTATATATCTATATATATATAAAAATAAGTTGTCTGTGTGTCTGTCGATTGACTTCAGGTGTGTCGACTGACGTCATTTTAATGATTGAGCTGTATGCGTCATGAAATTGTTTGTCGACTGACGTCATGTTTGTCAACTGATGAAATTACAGACCGGGACACAAATGGCGACCGGGACACGGGGATACAGGGAATATAAATGACGACCGGGAACCTCAAAGAGAAATTACAGACTGGGACACCGGGACACGGGGAATATAAATGACGACCGGGACATAGTGACACAACTACAAAGGGGACGACGGGGGTACAGGGAAGATATATAAATGACGACCGGGACACAGGGATTGTTCGAAGAGAAATTACAGACCGGGACACCAGGAAACAAATAACGACCGGGATGCTGGGACACAGGGAATATAAATGACGACCTCGACACTCAAAGAGAAAGTACAGACTGGGACACCGGGACACAAATGACGACCGGAATACTGGGAATATAAATGACGACCAGGACACGGGGACACAACTACAAGGGGGGTGCCAGGGGGCACAGGGGGATATATAAATGACGACGGGGACACAGGGAATGTTTGATTAGCAATCAGCATCAACAAAGCTAAAGGGCAATCATTAGAATAATCAGGTATAGATCTGAATACGGATTGCTTTTCCCATGGACAATTTTATGTTGCATGTTCAAAAGTTAGGTAAACCTAACAATCTATTTATATGCACAAACAATAGGACATGGAAGAATGTTGTATATTCTTAAGTTTTTCGTAGTTAAATTGGACAGCGAAGAATGTTGTATATTCGCAAGTTTTATGTAGTTCAAAAAATATATATATTTATATCTATCTCAATTCACAGGTGGGACACAGGGACACAACTACAATGGCAGGTAACTAATATGGCGTGTAACGACTTACGCGCGCGGGGGGCTCGGGGGCGCGATGCCCCCCCAAGCCCCCCCCCAACAGCTATATATCTATATATAAAAATAAGTTGTCTGTGTGTCTGTCGAGTGACTTCAGGTGTGTCGACTGACGTCATTGTAAGGATTGAGCTGTATGCGTCATGAAATTGTTTGTCGACTGACGTCATGTTTGTCAACTGATGAAATTACAGACCGGGACACAAATGACGACCGGGACACGGGGATACAGGGAATATAAATGACGACCGGGAACCTCAAAGAGAAATTACAGACTGGGACACCGGGACACGGGGAATATAAATGACGACCGGGACACAGTGACACAACTACAAAGGGGACGACGGGGGTACAGGGAAGATATATAAATGACGACCGGGACACAGGGATTGTGCGAAAAGAAATTACAGACCGGGACACCGGGAAACAAATGACGACCGGGATGCTGGGACACAGGGAATATAAATGACGACCTCGACACTCAAAGAGAAAGTACAGACTGGGACACCGGGACACAAATGACGACCGGAATACTGGGAATATAAATGACGACCAGGACACAGGGACACAACTACAAGGGGGGTGCCAGGGGGCACAGGGGGATATATAAATGACGACGGGGACACAGGGAATGTTTGATTAGCAATCAGCATCAACAAACCTAAAGGGCAATCATTAGAATAATCAGGTATAGATCTGAATACGGATTGCTTTTCCCAAGGACAATTTTATGTTGCATGTTCAAGAGTTAGGTAAACCTAACAATCTATTTATATGCACAAACAATAGGACATGGAAGAATGTTGTATATTCTTAAGTTTTACGTAGTTAAATTGGACAGCGAAGAATGTTGTATATTCGCAAGTTTTATGTAGTTCAAAAAATATATATATTTATATCTATCTCAATTCACAGGTGGGACACAGGGACACAACTACAATGGCAGGTAACTAATATGGCATGTAACGACTTACGCGCGCGGGGGGCTTGGGGGCGCGATGCCCCCCCAAGCCCCCCCCCCAACAGCTATATATCTATATATATAAAAATAAGTTGTCTGTGTGTCTGTCGAGTGACTTCAGGTGTGTTGACTGACGTCATTGTAAGGATTGAGCTGTATGCGTCATGAAATTGTTTGTCGACTGACGTCATGTTTGTCAACTGATGAAATTACAGACCGGGACACAAATGACGACCGGGACACGGGGATACAGGGAATATAAATGACGACCGGGAACCTCAAAGAGAAATTACAGACTGGGACACCGGGACACAGGGAATATAAATGACGACCGGGACACAGTGACACAACTACAAAGGGGACGACGGGGGTACAGGGAAGATATATAAATGACGACCGGGACACAGGGATTGTTCGAAGAGAAATTAAAGACCGGGACACCGGGAAACAAATGACGACCGGGATGCTGAACACAGGGAATATAAATGACGACCTCGACACTCAAAGAGAAAGTACAGACTGAAATTGTTTGTCGACTGACGTCATGTTTGTCAACTGATGAAATTACAGACCGGGACACAAATGACGACCGGGACATGGGGATACAGGAAATATAACTGACGACCGGGAACCTCAAAGAGAAATTACAGACTGGGACACCGGGACACAGGGAATATAAATGACGACCGGGACACAGTGAAACAACTACAAAGGGGACGGCGGGGGTACAGGGAAGATATATAAATGACGACCGGGACACAGGGATTGTTCTAAGAGAAATTACAGACCGGGACACCGGGAAACAAATGACGACCGGGATGCTGGGACACAGGGAATATAAATGACGACCTCGTCACTCAAAGACAAAGTACAGACTGGGACACCGGGACACAAATGACGACCGGAATACTGGGAATATAAATGACGACCAGGACACAGGGACACAACTACAAGGGGGGTGCCAGAGGGCACAGGGGGGTATATAAATGACGACGGGGACACAGGGAATGTTTGATTAGCAATCAGCATCAACAAAGCTAAAGGGTAATCATTAGAATAATCAGGTATAGATCTGAATACGGATTGCTTTTCCCATGGACAATTTTATGTTGCATGTTCAAGAGTTAGGTAAACCTAACAATCTATTTATATGCACAAACAATAGGACATGGAAGAATGTTGTATATTCTTAAGTTTTACGTAGTTAAATTGGACAGCGAAGAATGTTGTATATTCGCAAGTTTTATGTAGTTCAAAAAATATATATATTTATATCTATCTCAATTCACAGGTGGGACACAGGGACACAACTACAATGGCAGGTAACTAATATGGCGTGTAACGACTTACGCGCGCGGGGGGCTTGGGGGCGCGATGCCCCCCCAAGCCCCCCCCCAACAGCTATATATCTATATATATAAAAATAAGTTGTCTGTGTGTCTGTCGAGTGACTTCAGGTGTGTCGACTGACGTCATTGTAAGGATTGAGCTGTATGCGTCATGAAATTGTTTGTCGACTGACGTCATGTTTGTCAACTGATGAAATTACAGACCGGGACACAAATGACGACCGGGACACGAAGATACAGGGAATATAAATGACGACCGGGAACCTCAAAGAGAAATTACAGACTGGGACACCGGGACACAGGGAATATAAATGACGACCGGGACACAGTGACACAACTACAAAGGGGACGACGGGGGTACAGAGAAGATATATAAATGACGACCGGGACACAGGGATTGTTCGAAGAGAAATTACAGACCGGGACACCGGGAAACAAATGACGACCGGGATGCTGGGACACAGGGAATATAAATGACGACCTCGACACTCAAAGAGAAAGTACAGACTGGGACACCGGGACACAAATGACGACCGGAATACTGGGAATATAAATGACGACCAGGACACAGGGACACAACTACAAGGGGGGTGCCAGGGGGCACAGGGGGATATATAAATGACGACGGGGACACAGGGAATGTTTGATTAGCAATCAGCATCAACAAAGCTAAAGGGCAATCATTAGAATAATCAGGTATCAGTATGCATGTTCAAGAGTTAGGTAAACCTAACAATCTATTTATATGAACAAACAATAGGACATGGAAGAATGTTGTATATTCTTAAGTTTTACGTAGTTAAATTGGACAGCGAAGAATGTTGTATATTCGCAAGTTTTATGTAGTTCAAAAAATATATATATTTATATCTATCTCAATTCACAGGTGGGACACAGGGACACAACTACAATGGCAGGTAACTAATATGGCGTGTAACGACTTACGCGCGCGGGGGGCTTGGGGGCGCGATGCCCCCCAAGCCCCCCCCCCCCAACAGCTATATATCTATATATATAAAAATAAGTTGTCTGTGTGTCTGTCGAGTGACTTCAGGTGTGTCGACTGACGTCATTGTAAGGATTGAGCTGTATGCGTCATGAAATTGTTTGTCGACTGACGTCATGTTTGTCAACTGATGAAATTACAGACCGGGACACAAATGACGACCGGGAATTCGGGGATACAGGGAATATAAATGAAGACCGGGAACCTCAAAGAGAAATTACAGACTGGGACACCGGGACACAGGGAATATAAATGACGACCGGGACACAGTGAAACAACTACAAAGGGGACGACGGGGGTACAGGGAAGATATATAAATGTCGACCGGGACACAGGGATTGTTCGAAGAGAAATTACAGACCGGGACACCGGGAAACAAATGACGACCGGGATGCTGGGACACAGGGAATATAAATGACGACCTCGACACTCAAAGAGAAAGTACAGACTGGGACACCGGGACACAAATGACAACCGGAATACTGGGAATATAAATGACGACCAGGACACAGGGACGCAACTACAAGGGGGTGCCAGGGGGCACAGGGGGATATATAAATGACGACGGGGACACAGGGAATGTTTGATTAGCAATCAGCATCAACAAAGCTAAAGGGCAATCATTAGAATAATCAGGTATAGATCTGAATACGGATTGCTTTTCCCATGGACAATTTTATGTTGCATGTTCAAGAGTTAGGTAAACCTAACAATCTTTTTATATGCACAAACAATAGGACATGGAAGAATGTTGTATATTCTTAAGTTTTACGTAGTTAAATTGGACACCGAAGAATGTTGTATATTCGCAAGTTTTATGTAGTTCAAAAAATATATATATATTTATATCTATCTCAATTCACAGGTGGGACAGAGGGACACAACTACAATGGCAGGTAACTAATATGGCGTGTAACGACTTACGCGCGCGGGGGGCTTGGGGGCGCGATGCCCCCCAAGCCTTCCCCCCAACAGCTATATATCTATATATATATATAAATAAGTTGTCTGTGTGTCTGTCGAGTGACTTCAGGTGTGTCGACTGACGTCATTGTAAGGATTGAGCTGTATGCGTCATGAAATTGTTTGTCGACTGACGTCATGTTTGTCAACTGATGAAATTACAGACCGGGACACAAATGACGACCGGGACACGGGGATACAGGGAATATAAATGACGACCGGGAACCTCAAAGAGAAATTACAGACTGGGACACCGGGACACAGGGAATATAAATGACGACCGGGACACAGTGACAAAACTACAAAGGGGACGACGGGGGTACAGGGAAGATATATAAATGACGACCGGGACACAGGGATTGTTCGAAAAGAAATTACAGACCGGGACACCGGGAAACAAATGACGACCGGGATGCTGGGACACAGGGAATATAAATGACGACCTCGACACTCAAAGAGAAAGTACAGACTGGGACACCGGGACACAAATGACGACCGGAATACTGGGAATATAAATGACGACCAGGACACAGGGACACAACTACAAGGGGGGTGCCAGGGGGCACAGGGGGATATATAAATGACGACGGGGACACAGGGAATGTTTGATTAGCAATCAGCATCAACAAAGCTAAAGGGTAATCATTAGAATAATCAGGTATAGATCTGAATACGGATTGCTTTTCCCATGGACAATTTTATGTTGCATGTTCAAGAGTTAGGTAAACCTAACAATCTATTTATATGCACAAACAATAGGACATGGAAGAATGTTGTATATTCTTAAGTTTTACGTAGTTAAATTGGACAGCGAAGAATGTTGTATATTCGCAAGTTTTATGTAGTTCAAAAAATATATATATTTATATCTATCTCAATTCACAGGTGGGACACAGGGACACAACTACAATGGCAGGTAACTAATATGGCGTGTAACGAAATACGCGCGTGGGGGGCTTGGGGGCGTGATGCCCCCCCCCCCCAAGCCCCCCCCAACAGCTATATATCTATATATATAAAAATAAGTTGTCTGTGTGTCTGTCGAGTGACTTCAGGTGTGTCGACTGACGTCATTGTAAGGATTGAGCTGTATGCGTCATGAAATTGTTTGTCGACTGACGTCATGTTTGTCAACTGATGAAATTACAGACCGGGACACAAATGACGACCGGGACACAGGGATACAGGGAATATAAATGACGACCGGGAACCTCAAAGAGAAATCACAGACTGGGACACCGGGACACAGGGAATATAAATGACGACCGGGACACAGTGACACAACTACAAAGGGGACGACGGGGGTACAGGGAAGATATATAAATGACGACTGGGACACAGGGATTGTTCGAAGAGAAATTACAGACCGGGACACCGGGAAACAAATGACGACCGGGATGCTGGGACACAGGGAATATAAATGACGACCTCGACACTCAAAGAGAAAGTACAGACTGGGAAACCGGGACACAAATGACGACCGGAATACTGGGAATATAAATAACGACCAGGACACAGGGAAACAACTACAAGGGGGTGCCAGGGGGCACAGGGGGATATATAAATGACGAAGGGGACACAGGGAATGTTTGATTAGCAATCAGCATCAACAAAGCTAAAGGGCAATCATTAGAATAATCAGGTATAGATCTGAATGCGGATTGCTTTTCCCATGGACAATTTTATGTTGCATGTTCAAGATTTAGGTAAACCTAACAATCTATTTAAATGCACAAACAATAGGACATGTAAGAATGTTGTATATTCTTAAGTTTTACGTAGTTAAATTGGACAGCGAAGAATGTTGTATATTCGCAAGTTTTATGTAGTTCAAAAAATATATATATTTATATCTATCTCAATTCACAGGTGGGACACAGGGACACAACTACAATGGCAGGTAACTAATATGGCGTGTAACGACTTACGCGCGCGGGGGGCTTGGGGGCGCGATGCCCCCCCAAGCCCCCCCAACAGCTATATATCTATATATATAAAAATAAGTTGTCTGTGTGTCTGTCGAGTGACTTCAGGTGTGTCGACTGACGTCATTGTAAGGATTGAGCTGTATGCGTCATGAAATTGTTTGTCGACTGACGTCATGTTTGTCAACTGATGAAATTACAGACCGGGACACAAATGACGACCGGGACACGGGGATACAGGGAATATAAATGACGACCGGGAACCTCAAAGAGAAATTACAGACTGGGACACCGGGACACAGGGAATATAAATGACGACCGGGACACAGTGACACAACTACAAAGCGGACGACGGGGGTACAGAGAAGATATATAAATGACGACCGGGACACAGGGATTGTTCGAAGAGAAATTACAGACCGGGACACCGGGAAACAAATGACGACCGGGATGCTGGGACACAGGGAATATAAATGACGACCTCGACACTCAAAGAGAAAGTACAGACTGGGACACCGGGACACAAATGACGACCGGAATACTGGGAATATAAATGACGACCAGGACACAGGGACACAACTACAAGGGGGGTGCCAGGGGGCACAGGGGGATATATAAATGACGACGGGGACACAGGGAATGTTTGATTAGCAATCAGCATCAACAAAGCTAAAGGGCAATCATTAGAATAATCAGGTATAGATCTGAATACGGATTGCTTTTCCCATGGACAATTTTATGTTGCATGTTCAAGAGTTAGGTAAACCTAACAATCTATTTATATGAACAAACAATAGGACATGGAAGAATGTTGTATATTCTTAAGTTTTACGTAGTTAAATTGGACAGCGAAGAATGTTGTATATTCGCAAGTTTTATGTAGTTCAAAAAATATATATATTTATATCTATCTCAATTCACAGGTGGGACACAGGGACACAACTACAATGGCAGGTAACTAATATGGCGTGTAACGACTTACGCGCGCGGGGGGCTTGGGGGCGCGATGCCCCCCCAAGCCCCCCCCCCCCAACAGCTATATATCTATATATATAAAAATAAGTTGTCTGTGTGTCTGTCGAGTGACTTCAGGTGTGTCGACTGACGTCATTGTAAGGATTGAGCTGTATGCGTCATGAAATTGTTTGTCGACTGACGTCATGTTTGTCAACTGATGAAATTACAGACCGGGACACAAATGACGACCGGGAAACGGGGATACAGGGAATATAAATGAAGACCGGGAACCTCAAAGAGAAATTACAGACTGGGACACCGGGACACAGGGAATATAAATGACGACCGGGACACAGTGACACAACTACAAAGGGGACGACGGGGGTACAGGGAAGATATATAAATGTCGACCGGGACACAGGGATTGTTCGAAGAGAAATTACAGACCGGGACACCGGGAAACAAATGACGACCGGGATGCTGGGACACAGGGAATATAAATGACGACCTCGACACTCAAAGAGAAAGTACAGACTGGGACACCGGGACACAAATGACAACCGGAATACTGGGAATATAAATGACGACCAGGACACAGGGACGCAACTACAAGGGGGTGCCAGGGGGCACAGGGGGATATATAAATGACGACGGGGACACAGGGAATGTTTGATTAGCAATCAGCATCAACAAAGCTAAAGGGCAATCATTAGAATAATCAGGTATAGATCTGAATACGGATTGCTTTTCCCATGGACAATTTTATGTTGCATGTTCAAGAGTTAGGTAAACCTAACAATCTATTTATATGCACAAACAATAGGACATGGAAGAATGTTGTATATTCTTAAGTTTTACGTAGTTAAATTGGACAGCGAAGAATGTTGTTTATTCGCAAGTTTTATGTAGTTCAAAAAATATATATATATTTATATCTATCTCAATTCACAGGTGGGACAGAGGGACACAACTACAATGGCAGGTAACTAATATGGCGTGTAACGACTTACGCGCGCGGGGGGCTTGGGGGCGCGATGCCCCCCAAGCTTTCCCCCCAACAGCTATATATCTATATATATATAAATAAGTTGTCTGTGTGTCTGTCGAGTGACTTCAGGTGTGTCGACTGACGTCATTGTAAGGATTGAGCTGTATGCGTCATGAAATTGTTTGTCGACTGACGTCATGTTTGTCAACTGATGAAATTACAGACCGGGACACAAATGACGACCGGGACACGGGGATACAGGGAATATAAATGACGACCGGGAACCTCAAAGAGAAATTACAGACTGGGACACCGGGACACAGGGAATATAAATGACGACCGGGACACAGTGACACAACTACAAAGGGGACGACGGGGGTACAGGGAAGATATATAAATGACGACCGGGACACAGGGATTGTTCGAAAAGAAATTACAGACCGGGACACCGGGAAACAAATGACGACCGGGATGCTGGGACACAGGGAATATAAATGACGACCTCGACACTCAAAGAGAAAGTACAGACTGGGACACCGGGACACAAATGACGACCGGAATACTGGGAATATAAATGACGACCAGGACACAGGGACACAACTACAAGGGGGGTGCCAGGGGGCACAGGGGGATATATAAATGACGACGGGGACACAGGGAATGTTTGATTAGCAATCAGCATCAACAAAGCTAAAGGGCAATCATTAGAATAATCAGGTATAGATCTGATTACGGATTGCTTTTCCCATGGACAATTTTATGTTGCATGTTCAAGAGTTAGGTAAACCTAACAATCTATTTATATGCACAAACAATAGGACATGGAAGAATGTTGTATATTCTTAAGTTTTACGTAGTTAAATTGGACAGCGAAGAATGTTGTATATTCGCAAGTTTTATGTAGTCGAAAAAATATATATATTTATATCTATCTCAATTCACAGGTGGGACACAGGGACACAACTACAATGGCAGGTAACTAATATGGCGTGTAACGACTTACGCGCGCGGGGGGCTTGGGGGTGCGATGCCCCCCCAAGCCCCCCCCCCCCCAACAGCTATATATCTATATATATAAAAATAAGTTGTCTGTGTGTCTGTCGAGTGACTTCAGGTGTGTCGACTGACGTCATTGTAAGGATTGAGCTGTATGCGTCATGAAATTGTTTGTCGACTGACGTCATGTTTGTCAACTGATGAAATTACAGACCGGGACACAAATGACGACCGGGACACGGGGATACAGGGAATATAAATGACGACCGGGAACCTCAAAGAGAAATTACAGACTGGGACACCGGGACACAGGGAATATAAATGACGACCGGGACACAGTGACACAACTACAAAGGGGACGACGGGGGTATAGGGAAGATATATAAATGACGACCGGGACACAGGGATTGTTCGAAGAGAAATTACAGACCGGGACACCGGGAAACAAATGACGACCGGGATGCTGGGACACAGGGAATATAAATGACGACCTCGACACTCAAAGAGAAAGTACAGACTGGGACACCGGGACACAAATGACGACCGGAATACTGGGAATATAAATGACGACCAGGACACAGGGACACAACTACAAGGGGGGTGCCAGGGGGCACAGGGGGATATATAAATGACGACGGGGACACAGGGAATGTTTGATTAGCAATCAGCATCAACAAAGCTAAAGGGCAATCATTAGAATAATCAGGTATAGATCTGAATACGGATTGCTTTTCCCATGGACAATTTTATGTTGCATGTTCAAGAGTTAGGTAAACCTAACAATCTATTTATATGCAGAAACAATAGGACATGGAAGAATGTTGTATATTCTTAAGTTTTACGTAGTTAAATTGGACAGCGAAGAATGTTGTATATTCGCAAGTTTTATGTAGTTCAAAAAATATATATATTTATATCTATCTCAATTCACAGGTGGGACACAGGGACACAACTACAATGGCAGGTAACTAATATGGCGTGTAACGACTTACGCGCGCGGGGGGCTTGGGGGCGCGATGCCCCCCCAAGCCTCCCCCAAACCGCTATATATCTATATATATAAAAATAAGTTGTCTGTGTGTCTGTCGAGTGACTTCAGGTGTGTCGACTGACGTCATTGTAAGGATTGAGCTGTATGCGTCATGAAATTGTTTGTCGACTGACGTCATGTTTGTCAACTGATGAAATTACAGACCGGGACACAAATGACGACCGGGACACGGGGATACAGGGAATATAAATGACGACCGGGAACCTCAAAGGGAAATTACAGACTGGGACACAGGGAATATAAATGACGACCGGGACACAGTGACACAACTACAAAGGGGACGACGGGGGTACAGGGAAGATATATAAATGACGACCGGGACACAGGGATTGTTCGAAGAGAAATTACAGACCGGGACACCGGGAAACAAATGACGACCGGGATGCTGGGACACAGGGAATATCAATGACAACCTCGACACTCAAAGAGAAAGTACAGACTGGGACAACGGGACACAAATGACGACCGGAATACTGGGAATATAAATGACGACCAGGACACAGGGACACAACTACAAGGGGGGTGCCAGGGGGCACAGGGGGATATATAAATGACGAGGGGACACAGGGAATGTTTGATTAGCAATCAGCATCAACAAAGCTAAAGGGCAATCATTAGAATAATCAGGTATAGATCTGAATACGGATTGCTTTTCCCATGGACAATTTTATGTTGCATGTTTAAGAGTTAGGTAAACCTAACAATCTATTTATATGCACAAACAATAGGACATGGAAGAATGTTGTATATTCTTAAGTTTTACGTAGTTAAATTGGACAGCGAAGAATGTTGTATATTCGCAAGTTTTATGTAGTTCAAAAAATATATATATTTATATCTATCTCAATTCACAGGTGGGACACAGGGACACAACTACAATAGCAGGTAACTAATATGGCGTGTAACGACTTACGCTCGCGGGGGGCTTGGGGGCGCGATGCCCCCCCCCAAGCCTCCCCCAAACAGCTATATATCTATATATATAAAAATAAGTTGTCTGTGTGTCTGTCGAGTGACTTCAGGTGTGTCGACTGACGTCATTGTAAGGATTGAGCTGTATGCGTCATGAAATTGTTTGTCGACTGACGTCATGTTTGTCAACTGATGAAATTACAGACCGGGACACAAATAACGACCGGGACACGGGAATACAGGGAATATAAATGACGACCGGGAACCTCAAAGAGAAATTACAGACTGGGACACAGGGAATATAAATGACGACCGGGACACAGTGACACAACTACAAAGGGGACGACGGGGGTACAGGGAAGATATATAAATGACGACCGGGACACAGGGATTGTTCGAAGAGAAATTACAGACCGGGACACCGGGAAACAAATGACGACCGGGATGCTGGGACACAGGGAATATCAATGACGACCTCGACACTCAAAGAGAAAGTACAGACTGGGACACCGGGACACAAATGACGACCGGAATACTGGGAATATAAATGACGACCAGGACACAGGGACACAACTACAAGGGGGGTGCCAGGGGGCACAGGGGGATATATAAATGACGAGGGGACACAGGGAATGTTTGATTAGCAATCAGCATCAACAAAGCTAAAGGGCAATCATTAGAATAATCAGGTATAGATCTGAATACGGATTGCTTTTCCCATGGACAATTTTATGTTGCATGTTCAAGAGTTAGGTAAACCTAACAATCTATTTATATGCACAAACAATAGGACATGGAAGAATGTTGTATATTCTTAAGTTTTACGTAGTTAAATTGGACAGCGAAGAATGTTGTATATTCGCAAGTTTTATGTAGTTCAAAAAATATATCTATTTATATCTATCTCAATTCACAGGTGGGACACAGGGACACAACTACAATGACAGGTAACTAATATGGCGTGTAACGACTTACGCGCGTGGGGGTTTGGGGGCGCGATGCCCCCCCAAGCCCCCCCCAACAGCTATATATCTATATATATATATAAAAATAAGTTGTCTGTGTGTCTGTCGAGTGACTTCAGGTGTGTCGACTGACGTCATTGTAAGGATTGAGCTGTATGCGTTATGAAATTGTTTGTCGACTGACGTCATGTTTGTCAACTGATGAAATTACAGACCGGGACACAAATGACGACCGGGACACGGGGATACAGGGAATATAAATGACGACCGGGAACCTCAGAGAGAAATTACAGACTGGGACACCGGGACACAGGGAATATAAATGACGACCGGGACACAGTGACACAACTACAAAGGGGACGACGGGGGTACAGGGAAGATATATAAATGACGACCGGGACACAGGGATTGTTCGAAGAGAAATTACAGACCGGGACACCGGGAAACAAATGACGACCGGGATGCTGGGACACAGGGAATATAAATGACGACCTCGACACTCAAAGAGAAAGTACAGACTGGGACACCGGGACACAAATGACGACCGGAATACTGGGAATATAAATGACGACCAGGACACAGGAACACAACTACAAGGGGGGTGCCAGGGGGCACAGGGGGATATATAAATGACGACGGGGACACAGGGAATGTTTGATTAGCAATCAGCATCAACAAAGCTAAAGCGCAATCATTAGAATAACAGGTATAGATCTGAATACGGATTGCTTTTCCCATGGACAATTTTATTTTGCATGTTCAAGAGTTAGGTAAACCTAACAATTTATTTATATGCACAAACAATAGGACATGGAAGAATGTTGTATATTCTTAAGTTTTACGCAGTTAAATTGGACAGCGAAGAATGTTGTATATTCGCAAGTTTTATTTAGTTCAAAAAATATATATATTTATATCCATCTCAATTCACAGGTGGGACACAGGGACACAACTACAATGGCAGGTAACTAATATGGCGTGTAACGACCTACGTGCGCGGGGGGCTTGGGGGTGCGATGCCCCCTCAAGCCCCCCCCCCAACAGCTATATATCTATATATATAAAAATAAGTTGTCTGTGTGTCTGTCGAGTGACTTCAGGTGTGTCGACTGACGTCATTGTAAGGATTGAGCTGTATGCGTCATGAAATTGTTTGTCGACTGACGTCATGTTTGTCAACTGATGAAATTACAGACTGGGACACAAATGACGACCGGGACACGGGGATACAGGGAATATAAATGACGACCGGGAACCTCAAAGAGAAATTACAGACTGGGACACCGGGACACAGGGAATATAAATGACGACCGGGACACAGTGACACAACTACAAAGGGGACGACGGGGGTACAGGGAAGATATATAAATGACGACCGGGATACTGGGACACAGGGAATATAAATGACGACCGGGACACAATGACACAACCACAAAGGGGACGACGGGGGTACAGGGAAGATATATAAATGACGACCGGGACACAGGGATTGTTCGAAGAGAAATTACAGACCGGGACACCGGGAAACAAATGACGACCGGGATGCTGGGACACAGGGAATATAAATGACGACCTCGACACTCAAAGAGAAAGTACAGACTGGGACAAAGGGACACAAATGACGACCGGAATACTGGGAATATAAATGACGACCAGGACACAGGGACACAACTACAAGGGGGTTGCCAGGGGGCACAGGGGGATATATAAATGACGACGGGGACACAGGGAATGTTTGATTAGCAATCAGCATCAACAAAGCTAAAGGGCAATCATTAGAATAATCAGGTATAGATCTGAATACGGATTTCTTTTCCCATGGACAATTTTATGTTGCATGTTCAAGAGTTAGGTAAACCTAACAATCTATTTATATGCACAAACAATAGGACATGGAAGAATGTTGTATATTCTTAAGTTTTACGTAGTTAAATTGGACAGCGAAGAATGTTGTATATTCGCAAGTTTTATGTAGTTCAAAAAATATATATATTTATATCTATCTCAATTCACAGGTGGGACACAGGGACACAACTACAACGGCAGGTAACTAATATGGCGTGTAACGACTTACGCGCGCGGGGGGCTTGGGGGCGCGATGCCCCCCAAGCCCCCCCCCCCAACAGCTATATATCTATAAATATAAAAATAAGTTGTCTGTGTGTCTGTCGAGTGACTTCAGGTGTGTCGACTGACGTCATTGTAAGGATTGAGCTGTATGCGTCAAGAAATTGTTTGTCGACTGACGTCATGTTTGTCAACTGATGAAATTACAGACCGGGACACAAATGACGACCGGGACAAGGTGATACAGGGAATATAAATGACGACCGGGAACCTCAAAGAGAAATTACAGACTGGGACACCGGGACACAGGGAATATAAATGACGACCGGGACACAGTGACACAACTACAAAGGGGACGACGGGGGTACAGGGAAGATATATAAATGACGACCGGGACACAGGGATTGTTCGAAAAGAAATTGACCAGGACACCGGGAAACAAATGACGACCGGGATGCTGGGACACAGGGAATATAAATGACGACCTCGACACTCAAAGAGAAAGTAAAGACTGGGACACCGGGACACAAATGACGACCGGAATACTGGGAATATAAATGACGACCAGGACACAGGGACACAACTACAAGGGGGGTGACAGGGGGCACAGTCGTCATATAAATGACGACGGGGACACAGGGAATGTTTGATTGGCAATCAGCATCAACAAAGCTAAAGGGCAATCATTAGAATAATCAGGTATAGATCTGAATACGGATTGCTTTTCCCATGGACAATTTTATGTTGCATGTTCAAGAGTTAGGTAAACCTAACAATCTATTTATATGCACAAACAATAGGACATGGAAGAATGTTGTATATTCTTAAGTTTTACGTAGTTAAATTGGACAGCGAAGAATGTTGTATATTCGCAAGTTTTATGTAGTTCAAAAAATATATATATTTATATCTATCTCAATTCACAGGTGGGACACAGGGACACAACTACAATGGCAGGTAACTAATATGGCGTGTAACGACTTACGCGCGCGGGGGGCTTGGGGGCGCGATGCCCCCCAAGCCCCCCCCCCAACAGCTATATATCTATATATATAAAAATAAGTTGTCTGTGTGTCTGTCGAGTGACTTCAGGTGTGTCGACTGACGTCATTGTAAGGATTGATCTGTATGCGTCATGAAATTGTTTGTCGACTGACGTCATGTTTGTCAACTGATGAAATTACAGACCGGGACACAAATGACGACCGGGACACGGGGATACAGGGAATATAAATGACGACCGGGAACCTCAAAGAGAAATTACAGACTGGGACACCGGGACACAGGGCATATAAATGACGACCGGGACACAGTGACACAACTACAAAGGGGACGACGGGGGTACAGGGAAGATATATAAATGAGACCGGGACACAGGGATTGTTCGAAGAGAAATTACAGACCGGGACACCGGGAAACAAATGACAACCGGGATGCTGGGACACAGGGAATATAAATGACGACCTCGACACTCAAAGAGAAAGTACAGACTGGGACACCGGGACACAAATGACGACCGGAATACTGGGAATATAAATGACGACCAGGACACAGGGACACAACTACAAGGAGGGTGCCAGGGGGCACAGGGGGATATATAAATGACGACGGGGACACAGGGAATGTTTGATTAGCAATCAGCATCAACAAAGCTAAAGGGCAATCATTAGAATAATCAGGTATAGATCTGAATACGGATTGCTTTTCCCATGGACAATTTTATGTTGCATGTTCAAGAGTTAGGTAAACCTAACAATCTATTTATATGCACAAACAGTAGGACATGGAAGAATGTTGTATATTCTTAAGTTTTACGTAGTTAAATTGGACAGCGAAGAATGTTGTATATTCGCAAGTTTTATGTAGTTCAAAAAATATATATATTTATATCTATCTCAATTCACAGGTGGGACACAGGGACACAACTACAATGGCAGGTAACTAATATGGCGTGCAACGACTTACGCGCGCGGGGGGCTTGGGGGCGCGATGCCCCCCCAAGCCCCCCCCCCAACAGCTATATATCTATATATATAAAAATAAGTTTTCTGTGTGTCTGTCGAGTGACTTCAGGTGTGTCGACTGACGTCATTGTAAGGATTGAGCTGCATGCGTCATGAAATTGTTTGTCGACTGACGTCATGTTTGTCAACTGATGAAATTACAGACCGGGACACAAATGACGACCGGGACACGGGGATACAGGGAATATAAATGACGACCGGGAACCTCAAAGAAAAATTACAGACTGGGACACCGGGACACAGGGAATATAAATGACGACCGGGACACAGTGACACAACTACAAAGGGGACGACGGGGGTACAGGGAAGATATATAAATGATGACCGGGACACAGGGATTGTTCGAAGAGAAATTACAGACCGGGACACGCGGGAAACAAATGACGACCGGGATGCTGGGACACAGGGAATATAAATGACGACCTCGACATTCAAAGAGAAAGTACAGACTGGGACACCGGGACACAAATGACGACCGGAATACTGGGAATATAAATGACGACCAGGACACAGGGACACAACTACAAGGGGGGTGCCAGGGGGCACAGGGGGATATATAAATGACGACGGGGACACAGGGAATGTTTGATTAGCAATCAGCATCAACAAAGCTAAAGGGCAATCATTAGAATAATCAGGTATAGATCTGAATACGGATTGCTTTTCCCATGGACAATTTTATGTTGCATGTTCAAGAGTTAGGTAAACCTAACAATCTATTTATATGCACAAACAATAGGACATGGAAGAATGTTGTATATTCTTAAGTTTTACGTAGTTAAATTGGACAGCGAAGAATGTTGTATATTCGCAAGTTTTATGTAGTTCAAAAAATATATATATTTATATCTATCTCAATTCACAGGTGGGACACAGGGACACAACTACAATGGCAGGTAACTAATATGGTGTGTAACGACTTACGCGCGCGGGGGGCTTGGGGGCGCGATGCCCCCCAAGCCCCCCCCCCCCAACAGCTATATATCTATATATATAAAAATAAGTTTTCTGTGTGTCTGTCGAGTGACTTCAGGTATGTCGACTGACGTCATTGTAAGGATTGAGCTGTATGCGTCATGAAATTGTTTGTCGACTGACGTCATGTTTGTCAACTGATGAAATTACAGACCGGGACACAAATGACGACCGGGACACGGGGATACAGGGAATATAAATGACGACCTGGAACCTCAAAGAGAAATTACGGACTGGGACACCGGGACACAGGGAATATAAATGACGACCGGGACACAGTGAAACAACTACAAAGGGGACGACGGGGGTACAGGAAGATATATAAATGACGACCGGGACACAGGATTGTTCGAAGAGAAATTACAGACCGGGACACCGGGAAACAAATGACGACCGGGATGCTGGGACACAGGGAATATAAATGACAACCTCGACACTCAAAGAGAAAGTACAGACTGGGACACCGGGAAAAAAATGACGACCGGAATACTGGGAATATAAATGACGACCAGGACACAGGGACACAACTACAAGGGGGTGCCAGGGGGCACAGGGGGATATATAAATGACGACGGGGACACAGGGAATGTTTGATTAGCAATCAGCATCAACAAAGCTAAGGGCAATCATTAGAATAATCAGGTATAGGTCTGAATACGGATTGCTTTTCCATGGACAATTTTATGTTGCATGTTCAAGAGTTAGGTAAACCTAACAATCTATTTATATGCACAAACAATAGGACATGGAAGAATGTTGTATATTCGTAAGTTTTACGTAGTTAAATTGGACAGCAAAGAATGTTGTATATTCGCAGTTTTATGTAGTTCAAAAATATATATATTTATATCTATCTCAATTCACAGGTGGGACACAGGGACACAACTACAATGGCAGGTAACTAATATGGCGTGTAACGACTTACGCGCGCGGGGGGTTTGGGGCGCGATGCCCCCCAAGCCCCCCCCCAAACAGCTATATATCTATATATATATAAAAATAAATTGTCTGTGTGTCTGTCGAGTGACTTCAGGTGTGTCGACTGACGTCATTGTAAGGATTGAGCTGTATGCGTCATGAAATTGTTTGTCGACTGACATCATGTTTGTCAACTGATGAAATTACAGACCGGACACAAATGATGACCGGGACACGGGGATACAGGGAATAAAAATGACGACCGGGAACCTCAAAGAGAAATTACAGACTGGGACACCGGGACACAGGGAATGTAAATGACGACCGGGATACAGTGACACAACTACAAAGGGGACGACGGGGGGTACAGAGAAGATATATAAATGACGACCGGGACACAGGGATTGTTCGAAGAGAAATTACAGACCGGACACCGGGAAACAAATGACGACCGGGATGCTGGGACACAGGGAATATAAATGACGACCTCGACACTCAAAGAGAAAGTACAGACTGGGACACGGACACAAATGACGACCGGAATACTGGGAATATAAATGACGACCAGGACACAGGGAAACAACTACAAGGGGGGTGCCGGGGGGCACAGGGGGATATATAAATGACGAGGGGGACACAGGGAATGTTTGATTAGCAATCAGCATCAACAAAGCTAAAGGGCAATCATTAGAATAATCAGGTATAGATCTGAATACGGATTGATTTTCCCATGGACAATTTTATGTTGCATGTTCAAGAGTTAGGTAAACCTAACAATCTATTTATATGCACAAACAATAGGACATGGAAGAATGTTGTTTATTCTTAAGTTTTACGTAGTTAAATTGGACAGCGAAGAATGTTGTATATTCGTAAGTTTTATGTAGTTCAAAAAATATATATATTTATATCTATCTCAATTCACAGGTGGGACGCAGGGACACAACTACAATGGCAGGTAACTAATATGGCGTGTAACGACTTACGCGCGCGGGGGGCTTGGGGGCGCGATTGCCCCCCAAGCCCCCCCCCCCAACAGCTATATATCTATATATATAAAAATAAGTTGTCTGTGTGTCTGTTGAGTGACTTCAGGTGTGTCGACTGACGTCATTGTAAGGATTGAGCTGTATGCGTCATGAAATTGTTTGTCGACTGACGTCATGTTTGTCAACTGATGAAATTACAGACCGGGACACAAATGACGACCGGGACACGGGGATACAGGGAATATAAATGACGACCGGGAACCTCAAAGAGAAATTACAGACTGGGACACCGGGACACAGGGAATATAAATGACGACCGGGACACAGTGACAAAACTACAAAGGGGACGACGGGGGTACAGGGAAGATATATAAATGACGACCGGGACACAGGGATTGTTTCGAAGAGAAATTACAGACCGGGACCACCGGGAAACAAATGACGACTGGGATGCTGGGACACAGGGAATATAAATGACGACCTCGACACTCAAAGAGAAAGTACAGACTGGGACACCGGGACACAAATGACGACCGGAATACTGGGAATATAAATGACGACCAGGACACAGGGACACACTACAAGGGGGGTGCCAGGGGCACAGGGGGATATATAAATGACGACGGGGACACAGGGAATGTTTTGATTAGCAATCAGCATCAACAAAGCTAAAGGCAATCATTAGAATAATCAGGTATAGATCTGAATACGGATTGCTTTTCCCATGGACAATTTTATGTTGCATGTTCAAGAGTTAGGTAAACCTAACAATCTATTTATATGCACAAACAATAGGACATGGAAGAATGTTGTATATCTTAAGTTTTACGTAGTTAAATTGGACAGCGAAGAATGTTGTATATTCGCAAGTTTTATGTAGTTCAAAAAATATATATATTTATTTCTATCTCAATTCACAGGTGGGACACAGGGACACAACTACAATGGCAGGTAACTAATATGGCGTGTAACGACTTACGCGCGCGGGGGGGCTTGGGGGCGCGATGCCCCCCAAGCCCCCCCCCCCAACAGCTATATATCTATATATATAAAAATAAGTTGTCTGTGTGTCTGTCGAGTGACTTCAGGTGTGTCGACTGACGTCATTGTAAGGATTGAGCTGTATGCGTCATGAAATTGTTTGTCGACTGACGTCATGTTTGTCAACTGATGAAATTACAGACCGGGACACAAATGACGACCGGGACACGGGGATACAGGGAATATAAATGACGACCGGGAACCTAAAAGAGAAATTACAGACTGGGACACCGGGACACAGGGAATATAATGACGACCGGGACACAGTGACACAACTACAAAGGGGACGACGGGGGTACAGGGAAGATATATAAATGACGACCGGGACACAGGGATTGTTCGAAGAGAAATTACAGACCGGGACACCGGGAAACAAATGACGACCAGGATGCTGGGACACAGGGAATATAAATGACGACCTCGACACTCAAAGAGAAAGTACAGACTGGGACACCGGGACACAAATGACGACCGGAATACTGGGAATATAAATGACGACCAGGAAACAGGGGACACAACTACAAGGGGGGTGCCAGGGGGCACAGGGGGATATATAAATGACGACGGAGACACAGGGAATGTTTGATTAGCAATCAGCATCAACAAAGCTAAAGGGCAATCATTAGAATAATCAGGTATAGATCTGAATACGGATTGCTTTTCCCATGGACAATTTTATGTTGCATGTTCAAGAGTTAGGTAAACCTAACAATCTATTTATATGCACAAACAATAGGACATGAAGAATGTTGTATATTCTTAAGTTTTACGTAGTTAAATTGGACAGCGAAGAATGTTGTATATTCGCAAGTTTTATGTAGTTCAAAAAATATATATATTTATATCTATCTCAATTCACAGGTGGGACACAGGGACACAACTACAATGGCAGGTAACTAATATGGCGTGTAACGACTTACGCGCGCGGGGGGCTTGGGGGCGCGATGCCCCCCCCAAGCCCCCCCCCCCCCAACAGCTATATATCTATATATATAAAAATAATTGTCTGTGTGTCTGTCGAGTGACTTCAGGTGTGTCGACTGACGTCATTGTAAGGATTGAGCTGTATGCATCATGAAATTGTTTGTCGACTGACGTCATGTTTGTCAACTGATGAAATTACAGACCGGGACACAAATGACGACCGGGACACGGGGATACAGGGAATATAAATGACGACCGGGAACCTCAAAGAGAAATTACAGACTGGGACACCGGGACACAGGGAATATAAATGACGACCGGGACACAGTGACACAACTACAAAGGGGACGACGGGGGTACAGGGAAGATATATAAATGACGACCGGGACACAGGGATTGTTCGAAGAGAAATTACAGACCGGGACACCGGGAAACAAATGACGACCGGGATGCTGGGACACAGGGAATATAAATGACGACCTCGACACTCAAAGAGAAAGTACAGACTGGGGACACCGGGACACAAATGACGACCGGAATACTGGGAATATAAATGACGACCAGGACACAGGGGACACAACTACAAGGGGGTGCCAGGGGGCACAGGGGGATATATAAATGACGACGGGGACACAGGGAATGTTTGATTAGCAATCAGCATCAACAAAGCTAAGGGCAATCATTAGAATAATCAGGTATAGATCTGAATACGGATTGCTTTTCCCATAGACAATTTTATGTTGCATGTTCAAGAGTTAGGTAAACCTAACAATCTATTTATATGCACAAACAATAGGACATGAAGAATGTTGTATATTCTTAAGTTTTACGTAGTTAAATTGGACAGCGAAGAATGTTGTATATTCGCAAGTTTTATGTAGTTCAAAAATATATATATTTATATCTATCTCAATTCACAGGTGGACACAGGGACACAACTACAATGGCAGGTAACTAATATGGCGTGTAACGACTTACGCGCGCGGGGGGCTTGGGGGCAAGATGCCCCCCAAGCCCCCCCCCCAACAGCTATATATCTATATATATAAAAATGAGTTGTCTGT